>NC_087358.1:18731122-19034152 GCF_030014295.1 Loxodonta africana | reverse complement strand
AATCTTTATGAGGATAAAATGACATAATGCAAGTCAACTACTTAGCAATAGATTTAGTACAATGCAAATTTAATAATATAATTAAAACTTGTTCATCTGACACTGTCTTTTTCTGAAATACATCATTCTTCAAAATATTTAAATCTTTTACAAATCAAATGAACATAAAATAATTCTTTTTGGAAAATTCAACGTTAAATTTAAAAGATTATGATTCAGATGAAGGCTAAGTTTTATTCTACTTCTCGGACAGGAAATAAAAGAGATTGCCATGTTTCTTAAATATTGAATTTTAAGGAATAAAATAGACTTATTAATGTGTTACTATTTCTCAAGTTTCAATTGTTTGGCAAAATTATTAAAAAATTTGAATAAGCAAGAAGCTCTTTAATAGATGGTCCACAATCTTGTAGAATAACCAATGATTTCATATGCTATTAATTTAGAAAATACGCAATCATACATAACTCAGGAATGAAAGCATTAGATCCATTGGACAACATTTTGATATTACGAAAGGTTTGAATATCTTCAAAGCTCTGAATAGTAAGACAATAAAGAAGGGATAAAATATTTGGTAAAGGTGGTGTATTTCAAAGTCTGGGGTTGTTCAGGGAATTAAGAAATGTCTTTATATTAAGGATCTATGATGAAGTAGGTTCTGATGATTGGCCAGCTATAGCTATAGCTATCATTCTCCTTGATTTGCAAAATAATAAGAAATAAACACATAAATAAAAATAAGTAATAAAATGGTTATCCTGAAGAGAAAATGCTATCTCATACAGTGTTATCAAAACAATAAGAAAAAAAAAAAGCCACAGCATAAAACATCCAAAAAATAGGTTAACATTCCTTAGGTGAAAATGATGAAAGTTTTGGTAATCTAAAATATTTGTTGATATATCATTCTGACAATACCAGAGCCCATAAATAACTATTGAAGAGTTCATTGTTCACTATAGTACGTTGAATTATAAAACTGAGGCAATGACAGATTTGTTAAATGATTAGGCAATTAGTGTTTTTAGTGCTTTATCTGATGCAGGATTCCCTTATAGATTGTTAATTAATAAGCGTATAAATGTTTAAGAGTATTATAATAATATTTTGAGATTTTTTTTTAATGTTCTGCAATAAAATAATGGAATACAGCTTCCTACTGTCTCAAAGATTCCTCATCCACACATTTCAGTTCATATATTTTATTTATTTATTTTTCTGGCATTTGGAAGTAAACAATTCCTTCATATGTTCTACAGATGTAATGCACTTCAAGAATAAACATAAAATTCTAAAAATTCTACAGAAAGTTAAAAATAGAGGCAGGGTGGTAAGAAAAATTTGGCTTCATGAATTTCCACATTTCTAAATGCCAGAAGCATACGAAACCAACTGTTGAATATTTAAAGATGGTAGAAGTAATAGCAGGAGATTTGTAGAAGGTTTTTAATTTACATAATATCATCACTAACTCCTCTCCATATCTTTTTTATGGATGTTGCCTGATTTCCATAAATCTGTGTTTACCAACCTGGACCAGTTTAAAAATAATTATGGAATCACTACTGTATTAAATACCAATGTTTACAACTTGGAAAGAAACAATATTAAAAATAGGGGTGGGAGGGCTCATTCAAAATAATGGATAAAGGGATATTGTTCTTGGCAGGACGCTAACCAAAGAAATCACAAAGACCTTATTAATAAGTTTTTAATTCATCAAAGTAAAAGATTTTATATGACAAAAATACAGTTAGTAAAGTCCAAAAACTAATAATATCAAGAAAATAACTTTTTTCAAACTGAAAAGACAAACTAAAAGATAATTTCCATGATTATTAAAGAGATCATAGACTTTAGTAATAAATAAGGAAAAAATAACAAACTAGCAAATACCAGAAATAACTACTTTACTCAAAATCATGTTTACAGTGTATTGTAATGGAGATTCATAAATGTAGCAATTGTGATTTCAGTGAAATATGATTCAAAATTACAATAATGTCATAATTTCCCTATTTTTGACCCCAGATACCACATTCTCTTTTCCAGTCAAACTGCATCTATGAAATCTAAGTATTATAGACATTTACTCAGTGAATTATTTTATTCTACCAAAATGTTGCAAGGCATGTGTTATTTATAAGCATTGTCCCCAATTAAACAGAATAATTTAAAGTAATTTTAGGACCCTTTTTTAATGTTATGGGAATTATCCTTATTTATATAAAGGGTCTAATGATATTTCCTTACTTATTATGAATGAAAAACTGCATCTTCATTGGCACTCCTTGTAAGTAAGAAATGGGAATTAAAACCATACTGGTGCATTTTCTAAAGAAACTGAAATAGTTTGTAATTATGACAGAAATGGAAATATTATAAGGTATTTGGATAAATATTTTATCACGTACTATGTAGTACATCGCTCCCAGTTCAGTACTAGCACAAAAAGTTTGACATTTTTCTTTTTGAAGTATACATGTCTAGTTTCTACAGAGAAACAGAAATGATTAAAAGATAATTATTATAACAGAGGGAAAAACCAGAGGCACACCAAAACACAAAATGTTTTCTGGCTAACAACCAGCAATCTGCTCTTTATAAATTATTACTAAATTACTAATAGATAAAAAAGTCAGTTTCCTAAGACAGCCAAAACAAATTATTCCAACGTGGGCTGTTTAATAAAACAATAGAAATTTGTTCTCTCACATTTCAGTAAGCCATAAGGCCTAATTCCAGTGTCAGCAAGGCCATGCTCTCCCTGAAGGCTCTAGGAAAAAAATCCTTCCTTGTCTCTTTTAGCTTCTGGTGGCCCCAGACGTTCACTTGTGGCAGCATAAATCCAACCTCAGCCCTATCTTCACATGGCTTTCTTCCCTCTGTGTTTGTGTGTCTCTGTGTCTCAGCTTTTTAAAATAAGGACATCTGTCATATTAAATCAAGACTCACATTATTCCAGTATAACTTCATGCTAACTAGTTACTTTTGCAAATTGTCACTCACAGGTACTGGATTTAGGACTTGAACGTATTTTATAGGGGGAAGTATCTAACAAATGACATGATCAATACATAATTTAAATTGATGATAAAACCAGTAATTTTTCTGTTTGAAAAATAATTATCCAGAGTTTCATTCATAATATTCTTCAGGATCAATTTAAGGAAGTAAAGACTAATATAAGAAAGAAAAAATGAAATAGGGGAGAAGTGAATCAACTCTTCCCTGGACTTGATATTAAAAAAAAAAAAAAAAACCTGTTGCCATTGAGGTGGTTCTTACTCATAGCAACCCTATAAGATAGAGTAGAACTGCCCCATAAGGTTTCCAAGGAGCTGCTGATAGATTCAAACTGCTGACCTTTTGGTTAACAGCCATAGCTCTTAAACACTATGCCCGCAGGGCTCCTACTTTGATATATACTATATACTTTGATGTGTACTAATGAGAAAATTATAGCCCTTTTAGTCCAGATTAGAAATCTGAAGAGGTAGGAAAGGAGAGATGCAGGAAGGAAGCAGGAGAGGGGAAGAAGGGGAGGGGAGAACTGGTGAGGAAGAAGAAGAAGAAAAGGAAAAAGATAAAGAAAAAGAGGCAGGAAGGGGGAAAGAGGAGAAAAGGAGGAAACAAAAGCATAAAGAAAGAGGTTGGAATTACACTCTCCATGAGATGCTTATTGTCATGAATTGAAATATGTCCCCCAAAAAATGTGTGTATCAATTTGGCTGGGCCATGATTGCCAGCATTGTGTGGTTGTTCTTCAATTTGTGATTGTAATTTTATGTTAAAGGGATTAGGGTGGGATTGTAACACCACCCTTACCTAGGTCACATCCCTGATCCAGTATTAAGGGAGCTTCCCTGGGATGTGGCCTTCACCACCTTTTATCTCTCAAGAGATAAAAAAGGAAAACAAGCAGAGAATTGGGGACCTCCTACCACCAAGAAAGCAGCACCAGAAGCAGAGCACGGCCTTTGGACACAGGGTCCCTGAGCCTGAGAAGATCCTCAACCATGGGAAGATTGAGGACAAGGACCTTCCTCCAAAGCCTACAGAAAGAGAAAGCCTTCTCCTGGAGCCAATGCCCTGAATTTGGACTTGTAACCTACTAGAATGTGAGAAAATAAATTTATCTTTGTTAAAGTCATCCACTTGTGGGGTTTCTGTTATGGCAGCACTAGATGACTAATACACTTATAATTGTATGTGAAGTGATAAGGTACAAATAAATAAGTAAACCACTGCAGAGATTACAGGAAACAGTGAAACACTATGGACACAATGATTACAATGTGGGAAAACTGGGTTTAAGTCTTGAATTTACCACTTTTTAGATGAAAATATTAGGAGGATATTACATAATCTTTATTAGCAAAACTTCCTTACATATAAAGTGTTTAGCACTAAGCTCTAAGAACTGAGTAATTAATAAATTTTGTTGTTATTGTTGTTATTTATACCAAGGGAACCCAGAAAAGCTATATCAGATGAAGTGTGATGTAAGGATGTTGCATGCAGTTCAAGAAGTGGGAGAGAGGTTAAAAACTTAAAGTTCTGAGGATTTTACCAGTTTTGAAGGAAGTGGTAAGAGGTAAGATAAACATACCATGGTGTGCCAGGGACAATTACTAATGAGGATTTATGCCAGATACAGTTTCCTTAGTTGGTAAATATCTTAATCAGGACTTAGCTTTTTTGGAAGCTTTATATGGCAAGAAGGAATGGGATGAATAGAAATAAAGAATGGCGAAGGGGAACTGATTACAAAGGTATCATCATTATTAATTGGTGATAAGCTCCTATCTAGGATATTTGAAAAATGTGTGCTCGATCATAATTTTAGTTAGGTAAATTCATAAATAGTTGAACACTATTACTAAAAGTCTAGTGATGAATGGACTGGAATCACCTACAAGATGATTCAAAATTCAAGAAATATTATTTAATGATCACTAAATAATGATATACTTTATAAATACAAAGAGGGCAGGCTCAATTTAGTGAATCTCTCTCTTTATTCTCCTCTTCTTTTCTTAAAAAAGAATGAAATTTGGCAAGACATTTTTAATCAGTTTGGCAGGTGGCACAAACCAGAAAGACTAATATATTAAATATAATGAAATGATAAAACTATTTTTTGAAGTCTCAAAATTAGTAAACCTACACATTATAAATCTGTAACATTGCTTGAAGGAAATAATATGGCTTAAAAACAGTTCACGCCAAATACAGTCTGCAGGCTCAACGTTACGATGTTCCTGCCAAAAAAAGAAAAAAAAAAATAACTAATGGTTACTTATCATGAAAGAGCACTCTAAAACTGAGGCACTTGGTATAACTAAAATGGCCGATTCAGGTCTGGATCTGACTCTATTTCATTTTAAACCCCTGCTGCTGCTAGTAAAGTGTGAGCATCACTTTCAGGTAAACAAGTTCTTGTTTTTCAAACAAATGTGGTTATACTTGCTTGACTATGATCCTGGGACGAGTGTTCGGATAGTTTTAGGTAAGAAGTGCCTGCCCTCAGGAAGAATGTGTTTGAAAATAGATGAACTGATATGAAGAGAGGTCTGTTTGTCTTTGCAGTTATGCTAGGCTTCTTGTATAAAAACCCGTTGTGAATGTTGGAGAACCCAGTATTTTTACCCAGTGCTGCCCAGCTATAGTTGTTCTATTCCTCAATAAAACTCCTTTTCTTTTACTCCTAACAGAGTACAAGATTTTCTTCATTGACAATATAAATAAGTTTCTGTGTCTTGCATAGAAAAAATGTAGATAAAACACAGGCAAGCAGTACAAATATTGCTTTTTTTTTTTTTCAGACAGCAAGTAAAAAGTATTAATCATGACGTTTAATACTAAATGTTTTTCACAGAATTCTATTTCTGTTCTTCTGTCTAGTTCTTATACTTCAAATGAAGTGTTATGCAAAGTTCTGACAGTCATGATTTTATGAGAACACTGTTATGCTGAAATTCTTCCAATAGCAGTGAGGGTAGTCAGAGGAAAGGAAGTCTTGCCACAGGAGAAGTTCTAAAGGATTTTTTTTTTTTTTTTGGCAGAATGAGATTTGGGACAAATATTACTTTTTAAATATTTGAATGAATTCCATGATGATTAAGATTTGAGTACGTTACCTAGGACTCTGAAGAGTAGTAATTGAAAAACAGATGTGTATGTGATGTCATAAAAAAAAAATTATAAATTAGAAATGCTACTTTGAAATAGAGAGTTTTAGAGGGTCACCTCTATGGTGAAGGTGGTAAGTTCCTTATCACCGAGTTATTAAAAAATAAAATAATAGTTTTAGGCCATGTTAAAGAATGGAGAGATCGGCTAGTATAGACAATCTTTAACTTCCCTGTTATTCCTGAAAATCTATTTTTTTTATTAAAATGGAATGCTTTTGAAGCCAATACAATGAATTAAAATTAATACCCTTTTTTTTTTTCCTTTGTCTTCTTTACTATTGTTTAGTTTGCTTAATGTAAAACTCATCCTAAAATGGCTTCCTGGGGATTTAAAGTCATTCTTAAAGTTGTTTTTTTTTTTTTTGCGTATTTGTTATGGAATGGGTTATGTCCCCCAGAAAATATGTTAAAGTTCTAACCTCTGGACTGATGAATGTGACTCTGTTTGAAAACAGGGTTTTTGTTTTGTCAAGAGGTCATACCAGAGTAGAGTGGGCCCTAAGCCTAATACTTTCTGAGAAGCATATAATAAAAACAGCCCGATAGACACAGAGAAAGCTACATACAAAGGAGGAAAGTCATGTGACAATGGAGGCAGATGAATCTTCAAGTCCAGGAATGTCAAAGATTGCCAGCAGCTAGGAGGAACCAAGAAAGAAGCAGTTTCTCTCTCAAAACTTCAGAAGAAATTGACATGCACAATACCTTGATTGGACTTCTAGCCTCCAAAACTGAGAAACCAAATTTCTGCTCTTTCAAGTTATCCACTTGTGGCTTTTTGTTGTTGTTATTGTTATGGCAGCTCCAGCAAGCTACATAGATGACAGATCGATCATAGGTAGGTAGATAGGTAGATTGATAGATGGAGACATGTCATCAAACAGACTCCAACTCGTGGTGATCTTAGGTAGAACAGAATAAAATGTGGTCCGGTCCTGTGTCATCCTTAGGATCAACAGTATGTTCAAGACCATCGTTGAGGCTATTGTGCCAATCCATCTCACCAAGGGTCTCCCTCACACTCTACTTTGCCAAACATGTTGTCTTCCTCCAGCAATTCGTCCCTCCTGATGACAACTCTAAAGCAAACAAGTAGGACAATGTTCTGTTTTGATCCATAATGATTTCCTTGGCTAATTTTTGGAAGTAGATTGCCAGGCCTTTCTTCCTAGTCCCTAATAGTCTGGAAACTCTACTGAAACCTGTCCACCATAATTGACTTTGCTGGCATATCCAGTATCACAGCAACACACACACCACCACATTATGACAAACAGAAAGAAGGGAGGTGACTTTTATCTAAGACAGCATTAAATTTTGCACTGATACTCACCTCTAACTTTAGCATTTCTAGATAATTCTTAACATTTTAAAGTTGTAATCACTACTGAATGAGTTATGACAAGTAGGGCAAATTAATTATTGGCATTACCTAGAGATCAAAATGGAAAGCACCTGGACTGAGGTTAAAGTCGGAGTCAGTGTAAGACAGAAATATCTTCCTGTATCTGGCCCAGCAAGCACAGAGATCCTCACTTGACTATTTCCAGACAAGGTGAAGTATCTCATCTGTGAAAACAGCACTTACCTGCAGGCTATCAACGTCAGCCAAGAGAAGGAAACTGCAGGATGTTAACTTCCCTCCCTGAAACAGAAGAACCCTAAAGAAGCACACCTGCTCACAAAATCCTATCTTCTGGAATACTGGTAGCAGTCCACATAGGAACAAAGTTGTGTTTTTATACTTCTGCTATATATGTATTGATAAATTATGCATAGTATTTCTTTCTACTTGCATGTACAAGTATGCTTGTGTGTGTGTGCATGTGTGGTGTGTATGTTTAAATCCACCTATGTGTTACAATGTGTACATATTCTGCTAGTTTTATTCTTTAATCCACATTTTAAAGACACAATCAATTGAAGCATGAGGTTTGATTCTGGTCTTTTGTTTAGCTGCTATGTAGTATTCCTATTGTATGATGCTCTATAATTTAAGAAACATTCCTGTATCAGTCCATTGTTTCTAATTTTTACTACTGCAAACATAACCACAAAATACCCTGAATTTTGTGTGCGAGAGATTTCTTAGAGAAAATGCCTAAATGCAAAATTACTAGTACATATAAATATTTTCAAGGCCAGTAGGTATAGCCAATTTTCTTTCTGTAGTGTTTTTTCCTTAGCACCAGCTGTGGGACTCTCTCAAATACCTGGCATTAGGTAGGTAATCCAGTTCAATGTTGCACTGCAAGATTGTTAACAAGCATCTTTTTTTTTCTCTTTTTTTTTTTTACTTTAATAGAGATATTTTTAATGCTTTACCATTGAGTATGATGTTTTCCTAGTTTTTTTTTTTTTTTTTTGAATCTAGGTAGTCTATAATAGTGTTCTTTTCTACCTCAATATTATTGACCTTTACCAGGAGTCAGTATCAAAATTTATTCAATGTACTGTCAATATCTAATCTGATAATTATAGGGACTTAGAGATTTAATTTGTTAATGTTTAATATACGTTAAAAAATGCCAAAATATCTTTATATTCTTCAACCAAATCCTGCTTAGGTATATTCTATCACTATTTTATCATACCCTGTGGATTTGAGTTGCTTTCATTTTATATACAAATTTTGCAAATATTTTTATGAGTCAGATTGGTCTATGTTTTTCTTTTTCTTCTATTAGTTTCATAACTGTACTAAAAAAATTTTTTTAACCGTACTAGCATTATAAAATAATTTTAATATATTATTCATTATTTTTATATTTTCTTACCATGTTTGAATAAGAGCAGTCTTGCCTATTACTAGACTATTTAGTAATAGTTGTTAGTAAAATTGTTTCTGGATCTAATGCATTTATGGTAAATACCAGAATGAGTGTGTAGGGGTGGTAGTTTCGATTTTAAATTGAGTTTCTTCAATAGTTTTTCTTCTATTCAGTTTTGTCTTTTTAACTATTACTTTTGTTGTTTTGTTTTGGTTTTCTCACATACATAATGTTTTCTTCCTTTCCTTTGCTTTCTACTTATTTCGTACCTGCTGTAGCTTGCCTACAAATTTTGATATGTAGAACTTAGAACTTTTAATTTGATCTAGGTGAAGTATTTCAAAGGTTTAATTGTAGTTTCCTTTTTTAATCAAGATTATGGGGGTATTATGTGCTTAATTTCTAAATTTACAGTTTTATTATATTTTTATAATATTTAACTGTGATTTCTAATGAATATTTTTACCATCAGAGAATGTCATCCATATTTTTCTTGCGTTATCTACAAAAGGTTTTGGGGTTATCAGATTATTAGAATACCTTTATTTTTTTCTATACTCTAAAAAAGTTTGGATGAAAGAGGAATTCCTTGTTCCTACAATGTTTAGTAAAATTTATATCAATATACGGACCTCCTATTGTTTGGATTTAGTTTGAAAACATAGAATATATATTCCCATCCCTATGACTGATGACATATTTTCGTTTTCACCATCTTATTTATGATTTTTGTATTCAGTGATTTTCCATTCTCCTCCTCCTCTTCTTCTTCATTTCTGTTCTCTAAGTTATTGATTGATTTTTCCTTTTATTCCATGGAGTGTACTGTTTTCCAAGTCACTGGTCTCCAGCATGTATTATTTCTCAGCCACCATGTTTGAAGACAGATTTGCTTCTGGTACTTCCAGAATCTTTCAGTGCACCCTGATACTCAGTTGACTGCTAATTAGCATTATGTGTGGGTTTTAGTTACTTAATTTTCAACTACTATGTGTTTCTTTAACTGTTATGTTTTATCCAATATTTATAAATATTAGTGTTATGTCACAGTTATGTTGGATGGGCTTGAGTCAGGTCAGCTCAGTTTGCCATATTTATGTTTACACAAAGTTAAACATACAAAGGTTTGTGAACACAACACACTCACACATACACACATATGTGTATAGGTTTGCATTTGTTTTTGCTGTTTATACTATATGATATGTGCTAGCAGGAATCATGACACTACAAAATACAACCTACAAATGCTGCTGCTGTATTTATATGGCATACAGGAACCAATATCTGGGCATATCTGGGATCAACATTTGCTATTTAATTAATGAAATATGCACCTCATATAAGCAGCATTTAAAAATGTATTAAACATTACAGCTGTTATAAGAATCAGTAATATAATGTTCTTTTTATATATATTTAGTAATCTTTAGATTCAAGTAAAACATCCATGGAAGCAGCAGTCAAGAAATCACAGGACACATTGCATTAGGCAAAACTGCTGCAAAAGACCTCTTTGAAGTGTTCAAAAGCAAAGATGTCACCTTGAAGACTAAGGTGTGCCTAACCTAGGCCATGATGTTTTCAATTACCTCATATGCATGTGAAAACTGGACAATGAATAAGTAAGACCGTAGAAGAATTGACACCTTTGAATTATGGTGTTGGTGAAGAATATTGACTATAACACGGACTGCCAAAAGAACGAACAAATCTGTCTTGGAAAAAGTTAAGCCAGAATGCTTCTTAGAAGCAAGGGTGGCCAGACTTTCATCTCATATACTTTGGACATGTTATCAGGAGAGATCAGTCCCTGGAGAAGGACATTATACTTGGTAGAGGGTCAACAAAAAAGAGGAAGACCCTCAACCAGATGGATTGATACAATGACTGCAACAAGGGGCTCAAGCATAACAATGATTGTGAGGATGGCCCAGGACTGAGCAGTGCTTTGTTCTGTAATGTTAACAAGATGGGATTAGTGGCAGTTATGCAGACTCAATCTACAAGATTAATCTGCAATTTAAGCCAATCTCTTTTTGAGAAATAAAAGAGAAAAGTGAGCAGAGAGACATGGGGACCTCATTCTAACAAGAAACAAGAGCCAGGAGAATTGCACGTCCTTTCCCTGTGCTGAGAAGCATCTCGACCAGGGGAAGACTGATGACAAATACCTTCCTCCAGAGCCAACAGAGAGTGAAAGCCTTCCCTGGAGCCGATGCCATGAATTTGGACTTGTAGCCTTCTAGGCTGTGAGAGAATAAATGCCTCTTTGTTAAGGCCATCCACTTGTGGTATATCTGTTATAGCAGCACTAGATGACTAAGGCAGAATTTGGTACCGAGGACGAGATGCTGCTCTAACAGATACCTGAAATGTGAAAGCAGTTTTGAAATTGTGAATAGATAGAGGGCTCAGAAGGAAATGAAGAAAGCTGTTACACTGGTGTTGGCACAGATGAAAAGAAGCAGCATTAGAGAACCAGTAATAGCAGAGAACCAGCAGCAGAAGAGAACTGGCAGAAGCAGAACTCAGAGACCAGCAAGAGACAGCACTGGAGCTGACCCAAGGAGCGAGAGAGCCAAATGCCTTCTAGCCAAAGTTTACTGGCAGCATGGGGTGCCTCCAGGCAATTACAGATGGAGGTCCTGAGCTTCAGAACACTTGTCCCAGCAGTGCAGATGTGGGCGGAGAGGCCCCAAGGGCCAAGAGACCAAGGGACTAGGAAGCAGAGCCTGAAAAGACAAGGAACACAGGAAGCCGAGCTGCCTCAGTCTCAAAGGGTATGGCCACAACCTCTGGGGTCTCAAAGGGTGGAGCCATGGCCTCTGGAATTTCTAAAGGTGGAGTCGCCACTCAGATGGACTAGGAGAATGATGCATCTAAAGATGAGAGAGCACAGTTGCTGTTCCAGTGTGCCTGAAAGGTGGAACTGAAGCCCAGGGCCAAAGGGCCTCCATCCAGAATCCAGGCAGTGTGGTCAACACCTAGGGTCTGGAGGGCAGGGCCAATGTGTAAATGGTCTCAGAGAATAGGGAATCATTTTCAAGCCTTGAGGGCTAATGTCATGTGTTCCGCTGGTGTGCTTGATGCCTGTTATGCTTTCTTTCCCTCCAATTTCTTATGTTGGTAATGGAGATAAATATCTAGCTTGTGCCTGTTGCACCATTGTACTCTGGAAGCAGGTAACTTGTATTCTGGATTTCACAGATGAAGAAATTTTTTTTTTTTTATATTTTGGATTTGGATTTTAATTAAGACTTTTGCTATGATATGTTGGGGTGAATATATTTTACATGTGGCAAGGACATGAATTTTTGAGGGCCAAAGGGTGGAATGTCTTGGATTGAATTGTGCCCTCCCAAAATATCTGTCAACTTGGCTAGGTCATTTTTCCCAGTACTGTATGATTGTCCACCGTTTTGACATCTGACATGATTTTCCTGTGTGTTGTAAATCCTACCTCTATGATGTTACTGAGATGGGATTATCAACAGTTATGTAAACTCAATCTACAAGATTAATCCGCAATTTAAGCCAATCTTTTCTGATACATAAAAGAGAGAAGTGAGCAGAGAGACATGGGGACCTCATAAAATGAGAAACAAAAGCCAGGAGAATAGTGCATATTTTTTTTTTTTTTTTGGACCTGGGGTCCCTGTACTGAGAAGCTCCAAGACCAGGAGAAGAATGATAACAAGTACATTCCTCCAGAGCCAGCAGAGAGAGAAAGACTCCCCTTGGAGATGATGCCCTGAATTTGGACTTGTAGCCTTCAAGACTGTGACAGAAAAAATTTCTCTTTGCTAAAGCCATTCACTTGTGGTATTTCTGTTATAACAGCACAGGTTAACTGAGAAAGTATCCTTATATATGTGATCCAAATATCATGATTTTTTTTCTGTATGAGAAAAATTAAAAGAGTGACTTTTGTCCCTTAATCCACACACTCCATATGGGAGGTACCTTTATCATCCTTATCATATAGACATGAGAAATAAGAGAAGAAAACCTAAGATGTTAAATGTATATTTTCCCCAGTAACACAGTACATCTTCTCCATGTGTGAAACTAATAGATGAATAAGAGGATAAATATAATAAATGCTACATTTATATTTATATAATAGTGCAGATTAATAATATCTTCAATTTGTCCTATTTGATTTATACAGCTATTTCTAGTTTCATTATAAGTGATTTTCTAATCAAAGCTTTTCTGCTTCTGTGCCACTGTCATGTATGGGGTACATATGTGCCTCCAGTTATGGATCTCCTCAATTTCCTGAGACCCTAATGATATTTTCATAGAGCACAAAAAAGTTTCGTCCTCCAATGTGTCATTAAAGTGCTATCATCTCAGTGTGTGCTTTAACATGAGAAAGTACGGGAGGTTGATTTAATGACCTGATGGATTTGTAAGACTCGTAACTGTGAACTATGTCTCTGGAGGAAAGTGACACAGATGGTTGAGTCATAAGTTTGGGGCCAACCACCTAAATCTGGAAGGATTTCCAGAGAGTGAAGTGTATATATCATTGCCATCATGCCAATTCTGACTCCTAACGACTCTATAGTGCAGAGTACAACTGTCCCACCATGTTTCCAAGGAGCAGCTGGTGGATTCAAACTGACCTTTTGGTTAGCAGCCAAGCTCTTAACCACTGTACAACCAGGGTTTCATATATGTATAAATATGTGTATACATATGTTTGTATACATATGTTGTCATTGTTAGGTGCTATCGAATTGGTTCCAACTCATAGCGACCCTATAGACAGAGAAAAAAAAAAAAAAAAGAGGTTTACAAGGAGCAGCTGGTGGATTTGAACGGCTGATATTTTGGTTAGCAGCCGAGCTCTGAAGCACTAGACACTGGGCTCCTGTGTGTGTATATATATATATACTTCTTTTTTTTCAGAGTGGTATATTTTAATGGATATCCTAATCAAATGCATAATATATTATTTCCTAAGAGGTTCCTGATAACTTTAAGCAATGCATGGCAATGTGTAAGGTTTGAGTATTTTTTTTCCCTGTCTGCTTATTACAGACTAAAGTGAGAGTGGTAAACTTTTTAATACTTTTTTTGCAATATTGATTTTGGCCCTAAATTTCTTAAAATCTGCTGTCTTAAAAAGGGATAAGAAGATTTTTTTTCAAAATGAAAGAGAGTTGATGCCATGATCTTGTGCTAAAGAATAATTATGGAGCAATCAATCTACTCTCCTTTTCATAAATAATACCATTTCTTATTACATGGTTTTATTTTGACCTTGTAAAAGGTGAGAGTGGATTTCTTCAATATTGTCTTTTTCGTGGTAAATTAAAGAAGTGCAGTTGGTCTTGAATGCCTCTGAATGTTAAAATATGCAACAGTCAACTAACAACTCTGTTGGGAGTCTATGACCATTATATACATTTTATTGTTTTTAAGTGAATACCTAATTGAATCACCGTTGAGAGGTAAGCCCTCATGGGTCTCCCACATTTCTGTACATCTTACAAACAGAAGAACTGACAAATTTGCCCCTAATTATCTTTTCAAGGAGGTGTGCTTAGCAAACAGCTTGGAAGAGAGAAAGACTGTTTTCCTTCATGAGCGAAGGGCAGGCATGCTCACTGTCCAGTAGAAAAGATTTGGGTTTCCCAAACCGAAGTTTCTTTTCCGGTAATGTAACTCACTGTCTGTGTACAGACTCTCTTCATCATTTTGTGGGAACTGGCTTCAGAGAAATGGCATAAGAAAACGTTGATACTCTGCTGTTACTATCATTGTGAGTGATAAAATGCCTTAGTCTTTGACAACGGTGTCTCCTGCCTTCTGTCAGTATACATGAAACTGTGCAGGCTCTCTTGCTAGCTTGCAAATAGGATAAAATCTCATACTTTTCAAAGTATTTGAAACACTGAATAAGATGGAGTTATTTTTTTTATAAATATAATCTTATATATCAATACATACATGCATATACAGCAAAGATTTTTTTCAAACATTTTCCTTTGTTTTAGACTGTATTCATGGACATAAATACACTTTCTTAAGAAATGTCTATGTCAGGTTTCAAAATAAAATGCTTAATGGACTTAGAGAAAATCTTTAACTGAATTTTTATATAGTTGTTATTTAAACACACTGCTGTGAGAATAATTGCCTTTGCACAGAACATGAACTCAGAAGTTCTTCTAACCCAATTATTTAGTTTTTTAGAACTTCTAAATGCTTTAAATAGTGCTCAAAGAAAGTGTTTTAAATACTTAGATATATATCCTGTTTCTAAGTATGTTTTAGATACAGGCTTCTTGGACCTTACAATGAAAGTTCTTATATTTAAAAATTAAAAAAAAAAAAAAATCACAGATGGAATAGTAGCTGAGTGATGGAGAGAAATAGAATCTACTTCCATGGTCTCTAACGCATGTACAGGAAAATAGCAGAGCACAAATAAATGGGGCACATCCAAACTAATAGCCTGAAGGATTCATTTAAGAGAGTACTTTCCTCCCAGTGGTAAGTATCATAAGAAATCAAGTCAAGTAGCCCTGAACTTTTCAGAAGCAATAGAGGAAAGAAAAAAGTGCAAAGTTCAAATAAGAACTTGTTTGTTATTAGCTCAAAATAATTAATTTTAAAATCTCTTTTTTCCTATTATGGTTTTAAAAATTGTTACCCTTGACTGCAAAAACAATCACAATTAATTACAGTATGTAAGAAGGCATTGTTGATGAGAATTTTACATGTTTATTATAGTGCTAATTGAGAAATGCACCTTGATTCAGCTTCACTCAAGTTTTCATATCAGAATATTTGACACACTAGAAAATAGTCAGCTTTCTCTTGATTACTAATCTGATTAGTACATGTAGCCAACCAAAATTTTCGGGGCTACTTACTCTAATTTAAAGTAGGGTAAAGAGAATACTCTGCAAATGTTTCATAGTTTTGCAGTTTGTCCTAATCTTTCATACTGATCAAGTAAAATCATCTAGGTCTGAATGCATCTTAAGTGTCTTTAATAAATTGTTCATTATTTTTTCTGTAATAACATAACCAAATGAAACCAAACCCACTGCTGTCGAGTCAATTCCGACTCATAGCAACCCTATAGGACAGAGTAGAACTGCCCCTTAGAGTTTCCAAGGAGCGACCGGCGGATTCGAACTGCTGTCCCTTTGGTTAGCAGCCGTAGGACTTAACCACTACGTCACCAGGTTTTCCTGTAATAACATAACATAGTCTTCTTAAATGTAGTGGAATATGACCTTACTTAAATATTCCGAATTTTTTTCCCCAACATGTCAGGGTCAATTTGGTTATCTAAGAATCAGTACATATATCTATAAGTAAATGTGTTTCTAATTGCATATACATGAAAATTTATACATTAATCTAAATTACAGTGTATATCAGTAGATACTAAATTTATATTTTAACATAACACTACTTGTCTGTCAGTTTGTCATACTGTTATAGCTTGTGTATTGCTATGATGCTTGAAGCTATGCCACCGATATTTCAGATACCAATACTGTCACTCATGGTGGACAGGTTTCCTTGGAACTCCCAGACCAAGGCAAAGAAGAAAGGCCTAGTAATCTACTTCCAAAAATGAAATGTAACTCTATGGAAACCCTATGGGTCACAACAGAATATTGTCTGATATAGTGCTGGAAGACGAGCACTCTAAGAAGAAAGACACTCAAAATACAGAGTGGCTCAACAGTGGATTCAAACATACCAACAATCATAAAGATAATGCAATGTTTCATTCTGTTGTAGATGCGGGTGCCATGAGTTGAAGACTACTGAATGACAGCTAACAAGAACAGCATAATTTTATGCAGTGTAATTATTTAAGAATTAGTTATGTATGAAATAAATAGTAACCCAACTATACAGATTTTTTGTATCTACCTGTTTCTACCATTTAAATGTATAAAATCAAGGATAACATGCAGATTTATTACAAGCTGCTATACATTAATATTGGAGTGAATGATATAATTTATACTCATAGGCAAACTGACATTTTGAAATAGTGAATTATAATTTTAATTCATCATACTTTGAGATTTTAATATAGTGAATAAAAGTCTGAGTGTATTCCTTAATTTCTTTTTAACTTAAAATTAATTCATAATAAAATTATTCTAATCAGGGTTGTTTCGGCATAAACATTACCAGTTGAATTTTACATACCCAGAGGTGTTCTATAATAATACAGTTTCTTTTAATTAAAAAAAAAAAAAATAGTTTAATACAATGTTTTACCAATTGCTGGTATCAGTAATATACATTATCATACTTGATTTTAAATGTAACTATGACAGAGTCCTTGCTATGCAAAATTCAATTCAAAATTTATGTTTAAAACATTGAGAAAAGCACCATGTTCTAATTCCAATTAGCTAGAAAATCTGAAATTTGCAATATCTGCTATAGCTGTCTCGCAATTGAACTTTAACCCTTTTTATTAGGAAATCTCTAGGAACAAATAAAATCACGAAACAGTGAAGATTTCGGATATGTTATTACTCCTCTTACAATTCTGTGCTTCCGTCCATTCGCCTGTCTGTCCATCCGTCCGTCCATCCATCCATCTATCCAACTATTCATTCATACACATGCACACATACACATACAGACATATATGTAATATAATGTACATATATATTTATTTGTCTTTAATATAAAATATTCTCAGATAAAATAAATATACCAATAAATTACAATGCACTAATAGAAAAACAATAATGAATTTTTATTAATATTATCAAAATTATGTATAATTTTGTTTTGTGTTTAGCTATGTCTTGAATATTAGGAACTTGAGATTCTACAAGCCACAGTCACTCCTTATATTTTTTATTATTATTATATCTTTGTAGGAGAAAATTGAGGAAGTATCTACTTAGATATGGAAGATTAAAGAACTTTGTTGTGAGAAACATGCAAACATATTTTGTATTAGATATTTTGTATATTTTCCTTTTGAATCTACAATGAAATAATTTTGTTTGATTCATTTCTTTAAGTAAGGTAAGACAGTTAATTAAGCTCAACTTCTCTGAGCAATGAATAATAATAATAACCATAGCAAATACGTAGAATATACCAGGTGCCAGGCAGCGTTCTTAATAGTTCAATATCCCCTTTTT
Source organism: Loxodonta africana (assembly GCF_030014295.1). Taxonomy (NCBI): domain Eukaryota; kingdom Metazoa; phylum Chordata; class Mammalia; order Proboscidea; family Elephantidae; genus Loxodonta; species Loxodonta africana. Next base: position 19,016,023 of record NC_087358.1, on the reverse strand, counting down.
ATGGATGAAAGATATTTAGGAAGAAATAATCCAATGAAAGGTAAATCCACATTACTGATGTATAAGACTCAAGGGAGGACTACACACACACATACCCATTGCTGTCAGGTTGATTCCGACTTACCCCGAACCTATAGGACAGAGTAGGACTACCCCATAGGGTTTCCAAGGAGCACCTGGTAGATTCAAACTGCCATCCTTTTGATTAGCAGCCGAACTCTTAACCACGACACCGCCAGGGTATCCTAAGGGAGGACTAGTAGTGTATTTTTAGCTTGACTTCGATATATGGAGCAGGAAGGGAGAGAATGTTAAGGCAAATAAACCTTGTGGAAAGGTGTGAGCTATTTTGATTCCGACCTCTTTTTTTCATACAGTAGTTTAAGAAACAAATCTACCACTTTCCTCTTATACCTTCAAATATCTAACTGAAGGAAGTGCCTCAGGAAGGGTCATTACCTTAATTAACCCATTAATGAACCCTTAATTAATTAACCCATTGATCTTGAGAGAGATTCTGTCCAGATGCGGTGTGTGCCAAAGTCTGTACCTCTAGTTTGGACAAAGGGCAAAGATAATAGCTGGGAGATGCATTCATTGTTTCATTTACTTTTTCTTTCTTTTTTCCTCTTTTCTCGAAGTATGAGTTCTTTCTATAATGTTAAATACTCTATTGCCAAGCATTCCATTTGATGGGAGGGTTTGGGAAAAATAACTAATTATTATGTCTTTTTGAAAATTTAACAATTTTAAGCAGGATGAAGTCAAAGTAGAAATTGCTATACATATGAGCATTTTTTTTATTAAGTTGTAGAAGTTTTTCGTGTGTGTGTGCTTTAGGTGAAGCTTTATAAAGCAAATTAGTTTCATTCATCAATTTATACACAAATTGTTTATGACAATGGTAGTAATTCCTGTGGTGTGTCAACACTCTTCTCTTCCACACCTCAATGCCCTGTTTTCATCTGTCCATTTTTCCTGTCCCTTCCTACTTTCTTGTCATTGCTTTGGGAAAGTGTTGTCCTTTTGGTCTCAGATACATGATTGAACTAAGAAGCACATTCCTCACCTGTGTTGTTTGTTTTATAGACCTGTCTAATCTTTGGCTGAAGGGTGAACTTTGAAAGTGGCTTCAGCTCTGAGATAAAAGAGTGTCTGGGTGCCATAATCCCGGAAGTTCTTCCAGTCTCTGTCAGATCAATAAGTCTGGTCTTCTGTGTGTGTGTGTGTGTGTGTGTGTGTGTGTGTGAACTTGAATTTTGTTCTACGTTTTTCTCCAGCTCTGTGTGGACCCTCTATTGTGATTCCTGTCAGAGTAGTTGGTGGTGGTAGCCTGGCACCATCTAGTTCTTATGGGCTCAGGCTGGTAGAGGCTGTGATCCTTATGGTCCATTAGTCCTTTGGACAATTACTTCCCTTGTGTCTTTGGCTTTTTTCATTCTCCTTTGCTCTGGTCAGGATGGAACCAGTAGATATAGTTTAGATCGCTACTCACAAGCTTTTAAGACTCCAAATGCTACTCACCAAAGCTGGATGTAGAACATTTTCTTCATGAAATTTTTATGCCAATGAAACTAGATGACCCCCACGACCATCCCCAGCCTTCAGCCCCAGTTGAGCATATTTTTGAACTATGTTTTTTGATTTACCTTTATATTATGCATCTTATATTACTGTCAGTAGTGCAATTTTTTCTAATATTAGACTCCTCTTCGAGTCTAAGAAAATAACTAATCTTTCATAACATATTACATTTGATGGAGAATCCTAATGATGGACAACAAAGATTAATGTTCAGTATGTATTTATCTATATTTATGGTCTAAAGGTTTCACCAGAATCTGAACCATATTTATTTTGGCTGAAATATAACAGTATAATATACAGTAAAAGGCCCTAAGCTTGTAGATTTCTGATAGAGATGGATACCATAATCCAGCAAACTTCTCTAAATGATGTTTCTTTATTTTCCACAGTCAATTTGAGGATATTTTTATAAATATTAAAAAGTAAAAAACCATAGAATTTTTACCATTACCCTTCTTTTCCTCTCCACCTTTCTTTAAAACTACAGATAAATAAGTGAATATTCTCATAAATAAATAAACTAAATAAAAATTCAGCTTTCAGTAATATAAAACAATATATGTTTGATTTATAATTTATACTAAATACCTATGTAGCATCAATATTTAAATATAAACAGTGTGACTCAGAAGAAGAATGAATTACTTTATCTAAAATAGAAATTTTTCCCAATTTGCCTGGCTTTTAAAATTTGAGTTAACACTTAGAGGTATGTTTGTCAGCTATTCATTAATTTGGATTTATTACACTCAGGTAATTGCTGTGAGACCCTCTAACCACCACAGCAGAACCTGTTATGGATACTTTCAGACTGTCTTTGCCATATGCAGAAGCAGCCCTGGTGGCACAGGGGTTAAGCACTTGGCTGCTAACCAAAGGGTCAGTGGTTTGAACCTACCAGCCACTCTGAGGGAGAAAGATGTGATAGTCTGCTTCCATAAAGATTTACAGCCTTGGAAACCCTTTGGGGCAGTTCTATATTGTCCTATAGAGTCACTATGAGTTGGAATCAACTCAATGGCAGTGGGTTTTCTGTTTGTTTGTTTGTTTTGGTGGTATATGCCATTGCACTTAAGTTGTAGGCAAATACTTAAGAAAACTTAACTAAAGCTATATGTATTACAATTTTATAATAAATTTTGGTATCAACACAAATTTTTAATTTTTTTCTTCCTTGTTTACATTGACAGTGGGGGTAGGTGTGTGTATTTATAATTATATTTACATGTACATTTATATTTATTGCTGTTGTTAGATGCTCTTGAGGCAGTTTCAACTCATGGCGGCCTTATGTACAGCAGAACAAAATGTTGCCCAGTCCTTTGTCATCCTTATGATTGCCTACATGTTAAAATCCATCAGTTTGGCTATTATCCCAATCCATCTCACCGAAAGTATCACACACCATAGTTAGCAGTCTACTTTACCAAACATGTTGCCCTCCTGTAGTCATTGACCCCTTCTGGTGAATTGTCTAAAGCAAGTATGTTAGACAATAGTCTATTGTGGTCCATAAGATTTCAATGGCTAATTTTCAGAAGTAGATCGCCAGTCTTTCTTCCTAGTCTATCTTAGTCTGAAAAGTTCTCTGAAACCTGTCTATCATGAAAGACCTTTATGGTATTTGCAATATCAGTGGCAAAGCTTCCAGCATCATAGCGACCCTAAAGCCAACAGTGTACAAATTCTCAGACAGGTGGTAGATTCACATTTATATATTTCTCTTTATCTATTTCAAATGTGTTCTATATTGGCTGAAATACTAAATAAGATTTATTACTTGATGTAAGAACTTCGGTATTATTTCAAGTCAATCAAAATTTGGTTATATTTTATGAATGTTTCTTAATTATCCTGTTTTTGTATAGAATAACAAATTATGGAGTACTGATCATTGTTTTTTGGTTGTGATTTCATTTTGGTTCAAAACTTTACTATGTTGTCAAGAATTTATTTAGAAGCACAGATGATTATACAACTCTTGTGTTCCCTAATTTGTCACACCATTGTTTATAAAATACAATTGTAGTTGTTAGGTGCCCACCAGTGAGTTCTGACTTATAGCAACCCTATGTACAACAAAACGAAACACTGTCCAGCCTTGTTTCATCCTCACAATCCTGGCTATGCTTGAGTTTGTTGTTGCAGCCATGTGTCAATCCATCTCATCTAGGGTCTTCTTTTTTTTTCACTGACCCTCTACCTTACCAAGTATGATGTCCTTCTCTAGAGACAAGTCACTCCTGGGGGATTATTTGCTCAGCATACAGACTGAATAATTACGGTGAAAGGATACAACGCTGACACTCACCTTTCCCAATTTTAAACCAGGCAGTATCCATTTGTTCTCTTCTAACAACTGCCTCTTTGTCTATGTATGGGTCCTGCATGAGCACCATTAAGTGTCCTGAAATTCCCATTTCTTCACAATGCTATCCACACAGTCGAATGCCTTTGCATAGTTAATAAAACACAGGCAAACATCTTTCTGGTATTCTCTGCTTTCAGCCAGGATCCATCTGACATCAGCAATGATATCCCTTGTTCCATGTTCTCTTGTGAATCTGGCTTCAATTTCTGGCAGTTCCCTGTTGATGTACTGCTGCAATTTGGTTCTGAATTATCTTTAGCAACATTTTACTTGTGTGTAATATTGATATTGTTAGATAATTTATGAATTCTATTGGATCATCTTTCTTTGGAATGGGCAAAATTATGGATCTCTTCCAGTCTGTTGGCTCAGTAGCGATTTTCCAAAGCTCTTGGTATAGTTGATTGAGCCCGTCTAGCACTGCATTAGTTTTTTGAGACATCTCAATTGGTGTCCTGTCAATTTCTGGAGGTTTGTTTTTCACCAATGCCTTCAGTGCAGCTTGGAGGTTTTCCTTCAGAACCATCAATTCTTGATCATATGCTACTGTCATGGATTGAATTATGTCTCCCAAAAAATGTATATATCAACTTGGTTAGGCCATGATTCCCAGTATTGTATGGTTGTCCTCCATTTTGTGATTGTAATTTTATGTTGAGAGGATTAGGGTGGGGTTGTAAAAGCACCCTCACTCAGGTACCTCCCTGATCTGGGGTGTCAAGAGATAAAAGGAAAGGGAAGCAAGCCAGAGAGTTTGGGACCTCATACCACCAAGAAAGCAGCACCAGAAGCAGAACTTGTCCTTTGGGCCTAGTGCCTCTGCACCTGGGAAGCTCCTCAACCATAGAAGAGTGAGGACAAGGACCTTCCTCCAGAGCCAACAGGGCAAGAAAACCTTCCCCTGGAGCCGACACCCTGAATTTGGTCTTGTAACCTACTAGACTGTGAGAAAATAAATTTCCCTTTGTTAAAGCCACCCACTTGTGGTATTTCTGTTATGGCCACAGTAGATGACTAAGAGAGTTACTTCTATAAATGGTTGAAAGTTGACCAATTCTTTTTGGTAGAGCAACTCTGTGTATTCCTTCCATCTTCTTTTGCTACTTCCTGCATTGTTCAATATTTTGCCAGAGAATACTTAAATATTGTCATTTGAGACTTGAATTTCTTCTTCAGTTCTTTCAGTGTGAAGAATGCAGAGCATATTCTTTTCTTTTGGTTTTCTAACTCTAGGTCTTTGTACATTTCATTATAATAATTTACTTTGTCTTGAGCCACCCTTTGAAATCTTCTGTTAAGCTCTTTTACTTCATCATTTCTTCCATTCACTTTAGCTACTCTACATTCAAGAGCAAGTTTCAGAGTCTCTTTTTACAACCATTTTGGTCTTTTCTTTCTTTCTTGTCTTTTTAAAGACCTCTCGCTTTCTTCATGTATGATGTCTTTGAAGTCATTCCACAACTTGTCTGATCCTCAGTTATTTGTGGTCTATGCGTCAAATCTATTCCTGAGATGGTCTCCATATTCAAGTGAGATATGCTCAAGGTCATATTTTGGCTGTCATGGACTTGTTTTAATTTTCTTCAGCTTCACCTTGGACTTATATATGAGCAATTGATGGTCTGTTCCTCAGTCGCCCCCAGTCTTCTTCTGACTGATGATATTGATTTTTCCATCATCTCTTCCCACAGATGTAGTTGATTTGATTCTTGTGTTTTCCATTTAGTGAGCTCCATCACCATTTGTGGTGTTGAAAAAGGGTGTTTACAATGAATAAGTGGTTGTTCTTGCAAAATGTTATACATGATCACCGGTATGATTTCTATCACAAAGGGCACATTTTCCAACTACTGATCCTTCTTCTTTGTTTTCAACTTTTGCATTCCTATCCTGAGTAATTAGTGATGCATCTTCAATGGATGTTTGATCAATTTCAGACTGCAGAAGTTGGTAAAAATCCATAACTTCCTCATCTTGGCATTAGTGGTTATTATGTAAATTTGAATATTAATATTAACTGGTCTTCCCTGTAGGCATATGAATATTATCCTATCACTAATAGGGTTGTTCTTCAGAACATATCTTGAAATATTCTTTTTGATAGTGAATGTGATACCTTTCCTCTTCAATTTGTCATTCTCAGCGTAGTAGATCATAAAATAGTCCAATTCAAAATGGCCAATATCTGTACATTTAACCTCAGTAATGCATAGAATATAAATCTTTATGAGTTCTATTTTATTTTTGATGACTACCATTTTCCTGGGGCCCTGGTGGCACAGTGGTTAAGAGTTCAGGTGCTAACCAAAAGGTCAGCAGTTTGAATCCACCAGCTGCTCCTTGAAAATTCTATTGGGCAGTTCTACTCTGTCCTATAGGTTCCTTATGAGTCAGAATTGACTCAACAACAAAATTTCTTTTTTTAACCAGTTTTCCTAAATTTGTACTTTATACATTCCACATTTCAATTTTGAATGGTTGTTCGAAGCTGTTTATTCTTATTTTGAGGCATGCTACATCAGCAAATATAAATCCCAAAAGTTTTACTCCATCCATTCCATTAAGGTTGACTCTAGTTTGAGTAGGTAGCCCTTCCCCAGTTGTATTTTGAGTGTCTTCCAACCTGAGGGTCATCTTCTGGCACTATATCAGACAATGTTCCTCTGCTATTCATAAAGTTTTTACTGGCCAATTTTTTTCAGAAGTAGATCATTGGGTTCTTCTTCCTAGTCTGTCTTAGTCTGGAAAGTCTGCTGAAATCTGTCCACTATGGGTGACCCTGCTGGTATTTGAAACACCAGTGGCAAGCTTATATATAGCACAAGCCACCACCGTATGACAAAATGACAGGACTGATTTTTCTCATACTTATCTGAAGAGGCCTATTGTTTTATTTCAAATTAAAGTACTCTTCTTGTCAAAATTGGTTGATATGCATATGGAAATATTAAATTTGTCCTGAATTCAATCTATTAAATACTATTAATGCCTTGGAATGATATTAGATTTTGATTATGTTGTCTATTTGTACACACTATATATCTGAATAGAATTCTAGGTGATTTCAATGAATCTTGAAGATTAGTCCCTATGTGATTTATACACTGGGAGGTCCACTTGCTTTGTTTCACTAGCAGTTTACCCCATTAAGACTCCTGCCTAGATTTTATATGGCAGTTGAGACAACTTGCCAGGGTGCTGCACTGCATATCAGCTAATTGGAACCACTAATGAGCTGAGTGACTTTTTAATACCAAGTGCCAGAAACCCACCCAGAGTGATTGCAGATGGCTTTTTAAGAGTTAGCCACTTGAGAACAAACATTTCTTGTTTCTTACATGTCAATAATGTAGATATGAGATAGGCAATTAAAACATTGAATAATAATACACCATCCTCCAATACAGATGAAAACGTGGTCTCTTGATTTTGTATAACATACTATTAAAATAGCCCAAAATTACTGTAAAATCACTGAATTTGCAAATAAAATCACATGAATGTATATTGCTAATAATATTTATCTCTCCACTAAAGACAAAAGAGTTTTACAATTTTCTCTGCTATCTCATTCAAAGCACATATATTTTAAAAAATATTTTATTGTGTTTTATGTGAAAGTTTATATAGCAAATTGGGTTCCCATTTCCTAATTTTTGTACAACTTGTTCTGTGACACTGGTTAGATTTTTCACAATGTGTCAACATTCTCATTATTTCCATTGTTTTCCTTCTGTTCCCATTAATCTTGCTTCCCTTCTTGTCCTTAGATTCTCATCTTTGTTTTAGGGTAAATGCTGATCGTTTGATCTCATATAGATGATTACTTAAGGGAGCACAGCATTCATGGGTGCTTTATTTTATAAGTCAATCCATTATTTTGATGAAAAGTGACCACTGGAAGTGGCTGCAGTCCCAAGTTCATAAGGTATCTTAGGGCAATAGTTTCAGGAGCATTACTCAACAAACCAGGAAGTGGATGATTATCTTTCTGAACTATATTGTGTCAATACATAAACTATGAATGGGAATTCCAGAACACTTAAATGTGCTTATGAGGAACCTATGCAGGGACCAAGAGCAACTGTTCAGATGAAACAAGGGGATACTGTGTGTTTTAAAGTCAGGAAAGCTGTGAGTCAGGGTTGTATCCTTTCACCATACTTATGTAATCCGTATGTTGAGTGTATAATCTGAGAATCTGTACTATATGAAGAAGAACAGGGCATCAAGATTGAAAGAAGGCTCATTAACAACCTACATTATGCAGATGACACAACCTTGCTTGCTGAAACTGAAGAAGACTTGAAGCACTTACTGATGGAGATCGAAGACTACAGCCTTCAGTATGGATTACACCTCAACATAAAGAAAATAAAAATCCTAACAACTGGACCAGTAAACAACATCATGATGAACATTTTAATGTCTGAAGTTGTAAAGGGTTTCATTTTTCTTGGATTCACCATTAACACCCATGGAAGCAGCAGTCAGGAAATCAAAAGACGCATTGCCTTGGGCAAATCTGCAGCAAAAGACGTCTTTAAAGTGTTAAAAAGCAAAGTTGTCACTTTAAGGACTATGGTGCACCTGACCCAAGCCATGGTGTTATTAATTGGCTAATATGCATGCAAAGCTTGGCAATGAGTAAGGAAAACTAAAGAATTGACACCTTTGAGTTATGGTGTTGGCAAAGAATGCTGAATATACCAGTGGCTGCTAATAGAATAAATCTGTCTTGGAAAAAGTACAGCCGGAATGCTCCTTAGAAGCAAAGATGGCAGGACTTTGTCTCATCTACTTTGGATATGTTATCAAGAGGGATCACTCTCAGAAGGATATCATGCTTGGTAAAGTAGAGGATCAGTGGAAAAAAAAAAAGAGGAAGATTCAATGAGATGGATTGACACAGTGGCTACAACAATGGGCTGAAGCGTAACAATGATCATGAAGACGGCGCAGGACCAGGTAGTGTTTTGCTCTGCTGTACATAGGGTCACTATGAGTCCAAACTGACTCGATGGCATCTGACAACAAAAATCTTTATATTGTACATGCCACAGTTTCTGGGTACAGAGAGAGAATTCAACGAAAAGATCAATAGAGTCTGAGAAGAGTGTTAGTAGTGATAAATGAAGTATAGCTTTCTAAAAGAGGCGGAGCACTTTTGTTTGTGAGGATACATATAGAGACACATACAGAGCCCTGGTGCCTCAGTAGTTAAGAGCTACAGCTGTTAACCAAAAGGTTGGCAGTTCAACTCCACCAGCCTCTCCTTGGAAACCCTATGGGGCAGTTTTATTCTGGGCTTTTGGTTTGGATTAAGTGGTAGAAAGAGGAAAGAAATAGCAGCTATTCTGTGTACAACTTTGTTATGTATTCCAGGGATTCTGTTATATTTATGGGGTTCCACAAAGAATTAAAAAAATAATGTATTTAATATATCCATATATGAGAGTCAAAGAAAGTCATGTAAATGAAGTAATAATTATTTTGTACTTTAAACTTATTCAGTGAATTATATTAATTCATTTTTAAAAGCTCAACCAAACTTGCATTCTAGATATGAATCCCAGATGTTCATGATAGCTTGTACATTTTTATACATTGCTCATTTTGATTTGCAAATTTTTTTAAGTGCTTTGAATCTATTTATGGTAGGTATTAGTTTCATATTTTCTTTTTCTGTAGCACGTTTTTTTAGGTTTTGGAAGAAAGCTTAAACTATCTTAATCACTCATTTCATTATTCTTTGTTCATTCGACTGAGTTTTGATTTATTTATATGTTAAGACATTTTAATAAACTATAATCGTATTATACTTGCTTTGAGTGTATTTTGGAATACTTACTCTTAATATAAATGAAATGAAATTTCTACAATCCTACTGTCTTTCAAAACATATACATAAAATATTCTGAGGACTTAATAACATACTGAGATGACTAATACATCGTTGACAAAATTACTCTGATTCTTAACTATAGCTTATCATGTTAGGGTGTTCTTTTACTCTCTGCAATCAGTGTCAGATCCTGAGAAATAGTTGTTTTTTAAAGAAAATTTCATGATGTACTTCATAATAAAGGATACATGCTTAAAAAATGGCATGCTGCCTTGTATAAAAAGAGTTAGTAACAGTAATTAGCTTTAGATTAGAAAAAAAAATCCACCTGCCAAAACGCAAAATCTAAATCTAGCATAAACCCTACAACTAATTTTCTAAATTGGATAATTCATCACATACATTAATCCCAAGGTCTTGAAAAAGTTACTGCCTACACACTGATTATTCAAGTGAACACAGTCAGTGCTGACTGTGCAGGACAACAAATGAAGCCAAATTCACATTATTTATAAACTATTTACTGTTTCGTAGAGTACTCAGAATGGAGAGAGAGTTACCTAGTCATCTAACCTTACCTGGTCCTGATTTTTGAATAATTGATACAAAGAGGTAGGTTAATAATGACAGAAAATACAAGATACACATCCATTAAAATGATAGCTTTATGTACACATATTCAGATCAAAAAGCATTTAAAAATATGTTTCAAATGCATGTTTTTTTAAATAAAATTTAATCATATGATAAGCATCCTGTAGAAATTTGGACAAAAATAGCCACATACAAATAACAGTACGTAGAAGACCTAAAAATGACAAAATAGCATGTTAATGAAAAACACTGGAAAGACATAAGAATGGAAGTTGGAAAAATGTGAGAATTTGATAGGAAAGAGAGCAACGAATATTAAGCTGAAGTCCTATTCATTTACTAAATAAAATTCTGCAGGGGAGTTATATAAACAATATGGTGTTTAGGGAGGGAATATATAGAATAAATTGGAATGAGAAAATGTGGATGCCTGGAAACCAATTTGAAATTACCCTTAAACAGAAGAATTAGACAATGAAACAGCTGAACCATAGACTTTTCTAGGCTGAAGAAATCAACGATCCCTTCAGTTACTTATGCATTTTTATTGTAGTACATCAGGCACATAGAGAAAAGTACACAGAACAACATCGTATAACACATTGAATTATTCAAATGTAAACACATATAACATACCCAGATCAATTAAAATAATATTTCTTGTGCCTCTGAAGTCACCCTCATGACTCCTTCAATCTCTTCCCCCTCTCTTCCCACAAAACATAAAAACATCCCCTGTTCTAACAATATAAACTAGTGTTGGCTGTTTTTGGATTTTATATAAACATACTTATACATTATGTTTATTTATTTTTATATATTTTATCTAAACATATTTATACATTATGCCTTTTGCTATCTGACTTTTCTTGCTCAACTAGACATTTTTGTAGTTTAGCTATGTTACTACAGGTAGAGGCTATCTGTTTATTTCTATCGTTGTATTTTTTTCTGAATTATTTTATACATTCTTGTATTGATGGGCATTAGTATTCTTCGTGTGTTGACACTATCATAAGCATTCTCGTGCGTGCCTTAGTGCACAAATACGTGCATTATGATTAAAGATACATCTAGTAGTTGACTATCTTTGTAACAGAATTGGTTGAACTTTGATACCGTTGTTGTTAGGTGTTGTGGAGTGGGCTCTGACTCATGGCAACCTTGTGTATAATAGAATGATGTGTTGCCTGATCCTGTGCCAGAAATTTAGTACATACTGTCAAGTTTACTGTCATCATGGTTGACTGATTTGCATTCCCACCAACAGTGCATGAATATTGCCATCCACCCTCCATGCCAAAGCTTGACGTTGAGTGCTTTTCTGAGATTAGCTGTACTGGAAGATGTATAATCTCATTTCGTCATGGCTCTCTTTGACATTTCCTAAATCCTAACAAGGTTGAAGATGTTTTCATGTATCTGTTAGACAATCAGTACTCTCTTTTCCAATATGCTAGCTAACTATCTTGTCCAATACATTCTATTGAGTTAATTTGTTTGTTGCTTTGTTTTGTTTCATAGGAGTTATGTTTATGTTCAAGATATGAATGCTTTTCAAATATATGTGTTGCAAACATTTCTCCACATTATATCTTGGTGTTTCATTCCCTTCATTACATTTTTTGGAAAATAGAGTTCTTAGTTAAGTGTATCAATTGTACTGCTTAAGAAGGCTAAGATTACTCACTTGCAATGAATCGCTTACATTTTTCTCTAAGAGTTTTATAATTTTTACTGTCAAGGGAACTTGATTTTAAGGACAGTTTGAGAATGAGCCATTTCACTTTTTCTTTTAATAGTATTTAAATAAAATAAAGCCATTATTGAAAACACTTTTTTTCTCGCTTTGTGCAAAGGCACATTTTCTCTCACAAATTTGTTTCTGTGCTGTCTGTAATAGTCCATTTGTCTGATTCTCATATTGCTAATTATTGTAGCTTTAAGGTAAGTATTGATTTTTGTTAAAGTTTCTCCTCCTACTGTATAAGTCTTAGTTATTTGTGGTTCTTTATATTTCCATATAAAACTCAGATTCAGTTTGTCATGTGTCACACACACACACATATATACATGTACACTGTCATGTTTGTGGGATTTGGACTGTGATGCAAACACAAAATGTATACAAATATAAATAAAATCCTTAAAATATTTGAAATTAAAATTAAGGGCATATCTGTATAAATGCAGATCTTCTTTAATGATTTAGAATTTATGACATTCTCACACTATTTTTAGATATTCTTAATTGTTATTTGGTATTTTGGTACTATTGTAAACTATATATATATATAAATTAATATATACATATATTAAAATATTAAATCTCAGATTCCTTGTTTCTCTTTGCAGAAATGCAATTAATCTTGTATTATTGTATATTCAGTTACATTTATACTAATGGTATATATGATTAATTAAATTTACATTTATATAACAATAAAAATATAACAATACATACTTTTAAACATTTACAATAATTTATTAATAAATTGCTTCTTTTAAAATTATCACATTTATTCTCATGAATTTTTCATAATTTTCTATACACACAATAATGTAGTATCTGATTTTACTTGCTGTAGACAAAATTTTTCAGAAATCTTATTGAAAAAGTGAAACAAAGTAATATGTAAGAGGAGAAAATAAATTTTTTATAAATAAAACTACTTCAAAATTATTATATTTTACTTTAATAAATCAAAGAATAATTTTATTACATTCTGAGACTATTGACCAGATTAACGAAATAATTTTGAGCACCTCTTCTTGTCTCTATTTTATCATTTAAAAGGGTTAATGAAATCAACAATGAATGATGTAGGTGCAAGCACCCAGGAGTTCTGTTATAATTTCCCTTTCATTCCTGGCTTCAGCTGAGTGCTTTGCAAACCTCCTCCTGCTATGCTTGGCAGCCAACTCCCAGCTCTTTTCACACTTGCCATGTCAGGGATAGGGAGTAGGAATTAATGAGACATTCCAGCAAAGTTATAGAAAATCCGAGATCAGAAATTTGAGGGGTTACTAACTTGCTTTTTGGCCTACCAAAGTGGTATCCAAAACCCATTGTCATCGAGTCAGTTCTGACTCTAGCAACCTTATAAGACAGAGTAGAACTGACTCAGAGGGATTCCAAGGAGTGCCTGGTGGATTTGAACTGTCGACCTTTTGGTTAACAATCAAATTCTCAACCAGTATACTGCCAGGGTTTCTAGAGTGGTATCAGCAAAGAAAAATTAAAATGATAATGTACAGGAAAATTATGCAAATTACCTTGAGAATACTTTTATTTCCCCCAATTATTTATAAAGCTAGGGTATGGCACTACATCATTTAGTTTTATATGGTATATATAAGAACTTGAGGCACAGGTATTAATGTATATTTGATCCACTTATCTCTGTATATAAATTCCTCCTATGCATAAAAAGGCAAAGAAGAAGATAGTTAATAATGCTATTTCTGATGGATTTCAGTTCTCAGAGTCTGTCTTACTCATATATAAAAAAAAAAAAATAGTGCTGCTATAATGGAAATATCACAAGTGGATGGCTTTAACAAAGAATATATTATTCTTTCACAGTCCAGAAGGCTAGAAGTCCAAATTCAGGGCGCTGGCTCCAGGAGAAGGTTTTCTCTCTCTGTCAGCTCTGGAGGAAGATCCCTGTGATGCATCAGTCTCCCCTTGCTCTTGCAATATCTCAGTGCAGGAATCTCTGGTCCAAAGGACTTGCTCTGCTCCCCGCCCTGCTTTCTTGGTGCTATGAGATCCCCTTGTCTCTCTGCTTGCTTCTTTCTTTTGTATCTCAACACAGATTGGCCTAAGACACTAATCTAGCAGACCTCATCAATATAGCTGCTACTGCTGCTGTTGTTGTTGTTAGGTGCCGTCGAGTCGGTTCCGACTCATAGTGACCCTATGCACAACAAAGCGAAACACTGCCTGGTCCTGAGCCATCCTTACAATCATTGATATGCTTGAGCTCATTGTTGCAGCCTCTGTGTCAATCCACCTCGTTGAGGGTCTTCCTCTTTTCCACTGACCCTGTACTCTGCAAAGCATGATAGTCCTTCTCCAGGGACTGATCCCTCCTGACAACATGTCCAAAATATGTAAGACGCAGTCTCGCCATCCTTGCATCTAAGGAGCATTCTGTCCGTACTTCTTCTGAGACAGATTTGTTTGCTCTTTTCACAGTCCATGGTATATTCAATATTCTTCGCCGACACCACAATTCAAAGGCATCAATTCCTCTTTGGTCTTCCTTATTCGTTGTCCAGCTTTTACATGCACATGATGTGACTGAAAATACCATGACTTGGGTCAGGTGCACTTTAGTCTTCAAGGTGACTCCTTTGCTCTTCAACACTTTGAAGAGGTCCTTTGCAGCAGATTTACCCAATCCAATGCGTCTTTTGATTTCTTGACTGCTGTTTCCATAGGTGTTGATTCTGGATCCAAGTAAAATGAAATCCTTGACAACTTCAATCTTTTCTCCATTTATCATGGTGCTGCTTATTGGTACAGTTGTGAGGATTTTTGATTTCTTTATGTTGAGTTGCAATCCATACCGAAAGCTGTGGTCTTTGATCTTCATTAGTAAGTGTTTCAAGTCCTCTTCACTTTCAGCAAGCAAGGTTGTGTCATCTTTATAACGCAGGTTGTTAATGAGTCGTCCTCCAATCCTCCCTGTTCTTCCTCATATAGTCCAACTTCTCGTAGTATTTGCTCAGCATACAGATTGAATAGGTTTGGTGAAAGAATACAACTCTGATGCACATCTTTCTTGACTTTCACCCAATCAGTATCAGAACAACTGCCTCTTGATCTATGTTAAGGTTCCTCATGAGCACAATTAAGTGTTCTGGAATTCCCACTCTTCGCAGTGTTATCCATAGTTTGTTATGATCCACACAGTCGAATGCCTTTGCATAGTCAATAAAAGACAGGTAAACATCTTTCTGTTATTCTCTGCTTTCGTCCAGGATCCATCTGACATCAGCAATGATATCCCTGGTTCCACATCCTCTTCTGAAACCAGCCTGAATTTATGGCAGTTCCCTGTTGATATACTGCTGCAGCCATTTTTGAATTATCATCAGCAAGATTTTGCTTGTTCTGTAATTAACGATATTGTTCTATAATTTCGACATCCAGTTGGACCACCTTTCTTGGGAATAGGCATAAATATGGATCTCTTCCAGTCAGTTGGCCAAGAAGCTGTCTTCCATATTTCTTGGCACAGATTAGTGAGCACCTCCAGCACTGCGTCTGTTTGTTGAAGCATTTCAGTTGATATGCCATCAGTTCCTGGAGCCTTGTTTTTCACTAATGCCTGCAGAGCAGCTTGGACTTCTTCCTTCAGTACCATCGGTTCCTGATCATATGCCACTTCTTGAAATCGTCGAACATAGACTAATTCTTTTTGGTGTAATGACTCTGTGTATTCCTTCCATCTTCTCTTGATGCTTCCTGCATCGTTTAATCTTTTCCCCATAGGATAATTCACTTTTGCACCTCGAGGCTTAAATTTTTTTTTCAGGTCTTTCAGCTTGAGAAACACCAAGCCTGTTCTTCCCTTTTGGTTTTCCATCTTCAGCTTTTTGCACATGTCATTATACTACTTTACTTTGTCTTCTGTAGCCACCCTTTGAAATCTTCTGTTCAGTTCTTTTACTTCATCATTTCTTCCTTTTGCTTTAGCTGCTTGACATTCAGGAGCAAGTTTCAGAGTCTCCTCTGACATCCATCTTGGTCTCTTCTTTCTTTCCTGTCTTTCCCGTGACCTCTTACCTTCTTCATGGATGATTTCCTTGATGTCATTCCACAATTCTTCTGGTTTTCAGTCACTAGTGTTCAAGGTGTCAAATCTATTCTTCAGATGGTTTCTAAATTCAGGTGGATTATACTCGATGTCATATTTTGGCTCTCGTGGCCTTTCTCTGATTTTCTTCAGTTTCAGCTTAAGCAATTGATGGTCTGTTCCACATTTGGCCCCTGGCCTTTTTCTGACTGATGATATCGAGCTTTTCCGTTGTCTCTTTCCACAGATGTAGTCAATTTGATTTCTGTGTGTTCCATCTGGCGAGGTCCATGTCTATAGTCACTGTTTATGTTGGTGAAAGAAGGTATTTGCAATGAAGAGGTCGTTTGTCTTACAAAGTTGTATCATTCTATCTCCAGCATTGTTCCTATCACCAAGGACATATTGTCCAACTACTGATCCTTCTCCTTTGTTTCCAACTTTTTCATTCCAATCGCCAGTAATTATCAATGCATCTTGATTGCATGTTTGATCAATTTCAGACTGTAGAAGCTGATAAAAATCTTCTATTTCTTCATCTTTGGCCCTAGTGGTTGATGGGTAAATTTGAATAGTAGTCATATTAACTGATCTTCCTTGTAGGCATATGGATATTATCTTATTACTGATGTTGTACTTCAGGATAGATCTTGAAACGTTTATTTTGACGATGAACACACCATTCCTCTTCCAGTTGTCATTCCCAGCATAGTAGACTACATGATTGTCTGATTCAAAATGGCCAATACCAGTCCATTTCAGGTCACTAATGCTTAGGATATCGATGTTTATGGGTTCAGTTTCATTTTTGATGATTTCCAATTTTCCTAGATTCATACTTCGTACATTCCAGGTTCCGATTATTAATGGATGTTTGCAGCTGTTTCTTCTCATTTTGAGTCATGCCATATCAGCAAATGAAGGTCTCGAAAGCTTTACTCCATCCACATTGCTAAGGTCGACTCTACTTTGAGGAGGCAGCTCTTCCCCCAGTCATCTTTTGAGTGCCTTCCAACCTGGGGGCTCATGGTCCTGCACTACATCAGAAATGTTCTGCTGCTACTCATAAGGTTTTCACTGGCTAATGTTTTCAAAAGTAGGCTGCCAAGAGAGGCGGGGCCAAGATGGCGGACTAGGTGGACGTTACCGCGGATTCCTCTTGCAACAAAGACTCGGAAAAACAAGTGACTCAATATCAAAAAGAGGGACTAAATATAGGAGGCATTGAATTGTCAGATGGAGAGTGATACAAGGCAATATAGAACGATACAAGTTAGGTTTTTACTTAGAAAAATAGGGCTAAATAATAAGGTAACCACAAAAAGGAATATCAATTCCATAACTCAAGAAAAAAGCCAAGAAAAACATAATGACTCAACTAACACAAAGTTAAACATTATGAAAATGAGGATCTCGCAATCTACTAAGAAAACCTTCTCAGCACAAAAAAGTATGTGGAAAAATGAAATGGCCAACAACACACATGAAAAGGCATCAAAATGACAGCACCAAAAACTTATTTATCTATAAGTACACTGAATGTAAATAGACTAAATGCACCAATAAAGAGACAGAGAGTCACGGACTGGATAAAGAAACACGATCCATCTATATGCTGCCTACAAGAGACACACCTTAGACTTAGAGACACAAACAAACTAAAACTCAAAGGATGGAAAAAAATATATCAAGCAAATAATAAGTAAAAAAGAAGAGGAGTAGCAATATTAATTTCTGACAAAATAGACTTTAGACTTAAATCCGCCACAAAGGATAAAGAAGGACACTATATAATGATAAAAGGGACAAGTGATCAGGAAGACATAACCATATTAAATATTTACGCACCCAATGACAGGGCTGCAAGATACATAAATCAAATTTTAACAGAATTGAAAAGTGAGATAGACACCTCCACATTTATAGTAGGAGACTTCAACACACCACTTTCGGAGAAGGACGGGACATCCAGTAAGAAGCTCGATAGAGACACGGAAGACCTACTTACAACAATCAACCAACTTCACCTCATTGACTTATACAGAACCCTCCACCCAACTGCTGCAAAATATACTTTTTTTTCTAGTGCACATGGAACATTCTCTAGAATAGACCACATATTAGGTCATAAAACAAATCTTTGCAGAATCCAAAACATCGAAATATTACAAAGCATCTTCTCATACCACAAGGCAATGAAGCTAGAAATCAATAACAGAAAAACTAGGGAAAAGAAATCAAATACTTGGAAAATGAACAATACCCTCCTGAAAAAAGACTGGGTTATAGAAGACATCAAGGAGGGAATAAGGAAATTCGTAGAATGCAATGAGAATGAAAATACTTCCTATCAAAACCTCTGGGACACAGCAAAAGCAGTGCTCAGAGGACAATTTATATTGATAAATGCACACATACAAAAAGAAGAAAGAGCCAAAATCAGAGAACTGTCCCTACAACTTGAACAAATAGAAAGTGAGCAACAAAAGAATCCATCAGGCACCAGAAGAAAACAAATAATAAAAATTAGAGCTGAACTAAATGAATTAGAGAACAAAAAAACAATTGAAAGAATTAACAAAGCCAAAAGCTGGTTCTTTGAAAAAATTAACAAAATTGATAAACCATTGGCTAGACTGACTAAAGAAAAACAGGAAAGGAAACAAATAACCCGAACAAGAAACGAGAAGGACCACATCACAACAGAGCCAAATGAAATTAAAAGAATCATTTCAGATTACTACGAAAAATTGTACTCTAACAAATTTGAAAACCTAGAAGAAATGGATAAATTCTTGGAAAAATACTACCTACCTAAACTAACACATTCAGAAGTAGAACAACTAAATAGACCCATAACAAAAAAAGAGATTGAAACGGTAATCAAAAAACTTCCAACAAAAAAAAAATCCTGGCCCAGACGGCTTCACTGTAGAGTTCTACCAAACCTTCAGAGAAGACTTAACACCACTACTACTGAAGGTATTTCAAAGCATAGAAAATGACGGAACACTACCCAACTCATTCTATGAAGCTACCATCTCCCTGATACCAAAACCAGGTAAAGACATTACAAAAAAAGAAAATTATAGACCTATATCCCTCATGAACATTGATGCAAAAATCCTCAACAAAATTCTAGCCAATAGAATCCAACAACACATCAAAAAAATAATTCACCCTGATCAAGTGGGATTTATACCAGGTATGCAAGGCTGGTTTAATATCAGAAAAACCATTAATGTAATCCATCACATAAATAAAACAAAAGACAAAAACCACATGATCTTATCAATAGATGCAGAAAAGGCATTTGACAAAGTTCAACACCCATTTATGATAAAAACTCTTACCAAAATAAGAATTGAAGGAAAATTCCTCAACATAATAAAGGGCATCTTTTTTTTTATGCAAAGCCAACAGCCAATATCACTCTAAATGGAGAGAACCTGAAAGCATTTCCCTTGAGAACGGGAACCAGACAAGGATACCCTTTATCACCGCTCTTATTCAACACCGTACTTGAAGTCCTAGCCAGGGCAATTAGGCTAGACAAAGAAATAAAGGGTATCCAGATTGGCAAGGAGGAAGTAAAGCTATCACTATTTGCAGATGACATGATCGTATACATGGAAAACCCTAAGGAATCCTCCAGAAAACTACTGAAACTAAGAGAAGAGTTTGGCAGAGTCTCAGGTTATAAGATAAACATACAAAAATCACTTGGATTCCTCTACATGAACAAAAAGAACACCGAAGAGGAAATAACCAAATCAATACCATTCACAGTAGCCCCCAAGAAGATAAAATACTTGGGAATAAATCTTACCAAGGATGTAAAAGACCTATACAAAGAAAACTATAAAACTCTGCTACAAGAAATTCAAAAGGACATACTTAAGTGGAAAAACATACCCTGCTCATGGATAGGAAGACTTAACATAGTAAAAATGTCTATTCTACCAAAAGCCATCTATACATATAACTCACTTCCAATCTAAATACCAATGTCATATTTTAAGGGGATAGAGAAACAAATCACTAATTTCATATGGAAGGGAAAGAACCCCCGGATAAGCAAAACATTACTGAAAAAGAAGAAGAAAGTGGGAGGCCTCACTCTACCTGATTTCAGAAGCTATTATACAGCCACAGTAGTCAAAACAGCCTGGTACTGGTACAACAACAGGCACATAGACCAATGGAACAGAATTGAGAACCCAGATATAAATCCATCCATGTATGAGCAGCTGATATTTGACAAAGGACCAGTGTCAGTCAATTGGGGAAATGATAGTCTTTTTAACAAATGGTGCTGGCATAACTGGATATTCATTTGCAAAAGAATGAAACAGGACCCATACCTCACACCATGCACAAAAACTAACTCCAAGTGGATCAAAGACCTAAACATAAAGACTAAAACGATAAAGATCATGGAAGAAAAAATAGGGACAACCCTAGGAGCCCTAATACAAGGCATAAACAGAATACAAAACATTACCAAAAATGACGAAGAGAAACCAGATAACTGGGAGCTCCTAAAAATCAAACACCTATGCTCATCTAAAGACTTCACCAAAAGAGTAAAAAGACCACCTACAGACTGGGAAAGAATATTCAGCTATGACATCTCAGACCAGCACCTGATCTCTAAAATCTACATGATTCTGTCAAAACTCAACCACAAAAAGACAAACAACCCAATCAAGAAGTGGGCAAAGGATATGAACACACATTTCACTAAGGAAGATATTCAGGCAGCCAACAGATACATGAGAAAATGCTCCCGATCATTAGCCATTAGAGAAATGCAAATTAAAACTACGATGAGATTCCATCTCACACCAACTAGACTGGCATTAATCCAAAAAACACAAAATAATAAATGTTGGAGAGGCTGCAGAGAGATGGGAACTCTCATACACTGCTGGTGAGATTGTAAAGTGGTACAACCACTTTGGAAATCCATCTGGCATTATCTTAAACAGTTAGAAATAGAACTACCATACAACCCAGAAATCCCATTCCTCGGAATATACCCTAGAGATACAAGAGCCTTCACACAAACAGATATATGCACACCCATGTTTATTGCAGCTCTGTTTACAATAGCAAAAAGCTGGAAGCAACCAAGGTGTCCGTCAACGGATGAATGGGTAAATAAATTGTGGTATATTCACACAATGGAATACTACGCATCGATAAAGAACAGTGACTAATCTGTGAAGCATTTCATAACATGGAGGAATCTGGAAGGCATTATGCTGAGCGAAATGAGTCAGAGGCAAAAGGACAAATATTGTATAAGACCAGTACTATAAGATCTTGAGAAATAGAAAAAAAGGAGAAGAACACATACTTTTGTGGTTACAAAGGGGGGAGGGAGGAAGGGAGGGAGGGAGAGGGTTTTTTATTGATCAATCAGTAGATAAGAACTGCTTTGGGTGAAGGGAAAGACAGCACTCAATACAAGGAAGCTCAGTCTAATTGGACTGGACTAAAAGCAAAGAGGTTTCCAGGATAAAACGAAAGCTTCAAAGGTCAGCGGAGCAGGGGCTGGGGTCTGGGGAACATGGTTTGAGGGGACTTCTAAGTCAATGGGCAAAACAATTCTGTTATGAAAACATTCTGCATCCCACTTTGAAATGTGACGTCTGGGGTCCTAAATGCCAACAAGCGGCCATCTAAGATACATCAATTGGTCTCAACCCACCTGGAGCAAAGGCAAAGGAAGAACACCAAGGCCACACGACAACTAAGAACCCAAGAGACAGAAAGGGCCACATGAACCAGAGACCTACATTATCCTGAGACCAGAAGAACTAGTTGGTGCCCGGCCACAATCGATGTCTGCCCTGTCAGGGAGCACAACAGACAACTCCTGAGGGAGCAGGAGACCAATGGGATACAGACCCCAAATTCTCATAAAAAGACCATACTTAATGGTGTGACTGCGACTAGAGGAATCCCAGAGGCAATGCTCCCCAGACCTTCTGATGGCACAGGACAGGAACCATCCCCGAAGACAACTCATCAGGCATGAAAAGGACTGGTCAGTGGGGGGGAGAGAGATGCTGATGAAGAGTGAGCTAATTAAATCAGGTGGACACTGGAGAGTGTGTTGGCAACTCTTGACTGGAGGGGGGATGGGAAGATAGAGAGAGAGGGAAGACGGCAAAATTGGCATGAAATGAGAGACTGAAAGGGCTGACTCAATAGGGGGAGAGCAAGTGGGAGAAAGGAGTAAGATGTATGTAAACTTACATGTGACAGACTGATTGGAATGGTAAATGTTCACTTGAAGCTTAATAAAAATTAATTAAAAAAAAAAAAAGAAAAGTAGACTGCCAAGTCTTCCTAGTCTGTCTTAGTCTGGAAGCTCAGCTGAAACCTGTCCTCCATGGGTAACCCTGCTGGTATCTGAATACTGGTGGCATAGCTTCCAGCATCACAGCAACATGCAAGCCCCCACAGCACGACAAACTGGTAGACACATGGGGGTAGCTGCTGGTATCCCATCATATTACATCATGCTGATAGTATTTACAACAGATTGGGAGATCACATCAGATGATTAAATGTTAGACAATCATACAATACTGGGAATCATGACCTAGCCAAGTTGACAGATATTTTGGGGGGGCACAATTCAATCCATGACAGAGTGCTAGTGGAATATAATGATGTTGCTTGTTTGTTTGCTTAGTACTCTTCTATAAAAAAAAAGAAAAAAACCACTGCCGTCGAGTCAATTTCAACTCATAGCGACCCTATTAGACAGAGCAGAACTGCCCCATAGAGTTTCCAAGGAGCTCCTGGTAGATTCAATTTGCCGACTTTTTTGGGTTAGCAGCCATAGCACTTAACCACTACGCCATCAGGATTTCCTCTTTAACACCAAAGCTATGGAATAAGAGGCAGTAAATATGTTTTGTTACAGAAAGACATACAGGTCATTTAGGCCTGTCACACACTTGCGGCAGAGAAGGTCACTCACTTGAGGCAGAGAAAGTCATGAAAAAGTACTTGTAACAGTATATCTTTTACAAAGACCAAGATGATTCTATGGTTGAAATCGTATCTATAATTCTGTATATGCTAATTAATGATATGCATAATTATAATTTCTGCAGAAAGTAATAAAATGATTGCCTGTGGAATTAGTGTACCAGAGAATGACAACGGTGAGACAGCTTCACCTTCTTCTGAAATTTATTTTGGGTCACTATTGAAAAGAGAATAAGAGATTAAATACGTTAGTTAACTCTTGGCAACAATATACAAAAAAAGTGAATTATACTCATTGCAAACTGTATAGCATTTTGTCTGATTTTATAATCCAAAACATTTACCAAAAAGCAAAACAGAATTGCTTTAACTTTAGTTATTACCATTAAGAGATAAATTTTTCAATGTACTTTAAAATATGCATTTCTCAATAAAGAAAAATAAAATAGAGAGGGCCCAGGTTAATGTCTACTGATTATTTATTGTATAGGTTTAATATTGTATCAAGCACAAAATATAACCAATCTGTCCTAACATTTTAAATAGCTATTTTTTTGCTAAGGTTATGATAGGTGATATGAAGAATACATATTTTTGTAGGATACAGTCCTAGCTTACACGGGGTTTTTAATGATATTTTGTGTTTGGGAAGCAACAATAGAGTTTTTGACTAAATCAAGGGAGAAATTTTGACTTTTGAATGCCTATGCTACTTCAGGTAGTTTCTCATGATTTATTGCTCTATTATTAATAATAATGTCATCAGAAATTTGTTACTATCCTGTATTTTTTCACGAAAAGAAACACTAGCTAGCGTGTGAGGGTTTAGATCAAGCTTGCAATATAATTGGATGTTAAAGGTGCCATTCATGTCTATTTCGTTTGACGCTGGGTGGCCTTTTAAAAAAAGATTGCCATATGGAATTTGAACTAAAAACTATCCTGGAGATAATCTAATATGACCATTTTGTGTATGTAGACATTTAGAATCACCAATTATAAATTAATTCCCCCACATCACATTCTTAAATAGTGTCAGACCTTCAACTGGTATTCTTTCTCTAGAAACGGAGTACCTACCCTTTCTCTGAGACAACTAAACTGGGGATCTAATATCCTGATCAGATCTTATCTTTCCTCTAGGAATATGATTTATTCTGATTGTTCCTAAAGCAAGTTATTGGGGTTCAGTTTTGAATTAATACATCTGAAACTATGACATAGACACAATATAATGAATGAAATAAAACCGGCTAATCTCAATTATCACATTCTTTCATTCAAAGTAATGTATTCCCTGGTGACCACAATTTTATAAACTACACCTGAGCTTTTTTTCTGGTCATAGTGGTAGGTACTGCTTTGAAGGTGCTTCTGTTCAGTAATTAATTTGGGTTTCTTCAAATATTCTATTGCTAGCCCTTAGATGTATTTAGGTTTCAGATAAAAATCTTAAAGTAATTATTTGACAGTGAAACTTGAACACTGCTAAAATGTGTGCCGTTGATAACTCATTTGTTTCACAGGAAAATATAGCTGCATAGAAGCAGACCATGTTTTTTTGCAACACAATGGATAAAGACTAATCATAGATAGATGATAGATAGACAGACAGGAGAACAGAGAAAAAAAGAGAGTTTCAGAAGTGTGTGGAAATAAGTTCAGATGAGTTAAACATTCAGAGAGGAAAGGTCCCTTCCTTGATTGGCTGAGATCAAAGGTCTTTTCTTTTTGGGGGACTTCTTAAATTCTCCAAACTGCACCTATGACTGTGTTTTCTGGAGGAAGAGTAAAGCAGAACTTTCTATGGCTACATGGTCTGGCATGATAGATTGGAATTTAGAAAAATCCCCAGCTTGACAAATACACAGCTAGATTTCAAAGGTAACGTGAATCAAGAATCTAAATGTCTGAAGGATAGTATTGAAGATCACACAATTTTTAAGAGCTGAGAAGAGAGGCTTGTTAGAATTTCAATCAAAAGGCCTGATGATATCTGTCAGGGTTTCAATGCAAAGATTACACTAAAGAAAAAAAAAAAAAAATCCAGATGTACAGTGAATCTTAGTACAACTGTAACCCAACCTTAATTCAACTCAATTCCTGATTAGTGTATCAGGACTACCACCCCATCCTAGCTTACACACACACACACACAACCCCATGTCGTCTGCTTAAGAGAGGAAAATGCAACGTCTCTTTGGTAAAAATAACATTAACTTTTGTAACTATGGTTATTTTCTAAACAATTTCAGGTATATAATAAAATCTTAAGAAATATATGAAAAGGAAAGTAAATTGGGCACACAATACAAGAGAAAAAAACTATTCCATAGAAGCAGGGTTATGGATGATCTAGAAATTGGAGTTAGCAGTTAATAACTTTAATTTTTTTATTAAAATATTGTAGGAAATAGTAAAAACAAAAATGAATATGGACATAAAATTACGGAATTTCAATGTGAAATTGGAGCCCAAAAAGGAATTACATTGATGTCTTAGTTATCTAGTGTTGCTATAAGAGAAATACTACAAGTGGATGGCTTTAACAAAGAGAAATTTATTCTTCACAGTCTAGGAGGCCAGAAATCCTAATTCAGTGTGCCAGCTCCAGGGGAAGGCTTTCCCTCTCTGTTGGCTCTGCAGGAAGGTCCTTGTCATCAATCTTTTCCTGGTCTAGGAGCTTCTCAGCACAGGAACCTTGGGTTCAAACGATGCACTCTTCTCCCAGCAACGCTTTCTTGGTGGTTTGACTTTCTTCCCCCCCTTTTCCTCCTCAACTCTCTGCTTGCTTCTCGCTTTTATATCTCAAAAGAGATTGACTTAAAACACAACTTAGACTTGTAGATTGAGTCCCACTTCATTAATATAACTGCCTCTAATCCACCTTCAGTAGCATCATAGAGGTTGGATTTACAACACACAGGAAAATCACATCAGATGACAAAATGATGGACAATCATGCAATACTGCAAATCATGGTCTGGCCAAATTGATACACATTTTGGGGTAACACAATTCAATCTATAACAATTGATAGCCTATAAATAAATAAACACAGTATTTGAAATTAGTTTCTCATTACATATGTATAGAAACCATGGATAGAGGTAAAGGGAGTGATTATAAACTCATAAAAAGAACAATTAGCAAAAAATTTAAATGAAGCTGAGAAAGAATAAAAACTAGAAAGAATTAAGCAGACCAAAAACTCATGTGTTTCCAAGTCAAAAAGCCTGACAAAGGTATAGTTGAAGTTTCGAAGAACAGGAGAAGAAAATTGGAACAAATAATGTTTTTTAAAAAATGGAAATTTTATCATAAATAATGAAAAAGATTTAATGAGAGATGCCAATCCATATATTATAGTGGCTAAGTGAAATTCAAGTGCATCTATGTACAGAATTGTCAAACTGCTAAAAATTTAAAGACGGAGAAAAATATTTATTCAATTCAAATAAGGAACATTGAGACTATTGATGAAAATCTTCAGCAAAAAATAAAAGCGCAAGAGTAGAATAAAATTATATATTTAGAGGAATGAAAAAAAAAAAAAGCTGCCAATCCAGAATTCTGTATGCAGAGAAAATACCCTTCAAAAGTAAGATGAAATAATGACCTTTTGAAACCAACAGACACTGACAAAATGTATTGTCAGCAGATATGTGCTATAAGAAATTTTAAAGGCTGAAGGATAAGGGTTCCAGATGGAAAAAGGGAATTGCATAAAATGATAAAGAATAGCGGACATGATAAATATGTAAATAAATATTACATAATATGAAATTTTAATGAAAATAAATATGAATAAACTATGAGTAAAGATGTATTAAGACAATAACAAAATGTATGAAAGGAGATCGAGTTTATAGAATATATATAATTGAAATTTTTTTCCACTTTTAAGTAGTAGTGGTCATAAAATGTCAAGAAAATGTATTATGATATCTAGGAAAGACAATGAAATGGTATTACAAAACAGAATAACTTAAAAGCTAATAGAAGAGAAAAAATGGGATATAAAAATTATAGCAGTTATGCCAATTGAGCCAGGAAAATAAAAATAACATAGTGTTAGAGAACAGATTAATAGTTGCCAGGATTTAAGATTAGGGGAATTAATGAGCATAATTACAAAGGGGTCACATGGAGAGTTCGTGTAGTTATGATTCAATTAAATATTATGAATGTAATGACTGGTACATGAACCTACCTATGTGATAAAACTGCATAGAGTTACACACGCATGCACACACATACACACAGGAGTGCATGCATAACTTGTAAAATCTGAATAAGATCTGTGGATTGTATCAATGTTAATTTACTTATTTCGATATTTTATTACAGGTATATAAGATGTTAACACTGGGGAAGGCATGTCAAAGGTGCACAAAGCATGTCTGTTTATCTATTTACACATTGTTGTAAATCCGTAATTATTTAAAAACCTTTAAAAAGTAAAAACAAAAATGTAATGAACTGAAATGTAACAAATGAAATGAAGTAAATGAAAACATGGCAACCACAGAAAACCTAACAGAGTAAATATTTAAAAGGCTACACATAAGCACATCATACTCAAACTTCAGAAAACCAAAACAAAGAGAAACTCTTTAGAAGCCTGTGGGGGGAGGGGGGGACATTTTATCTGTAGGGGAACAAGTACAAGAATTACAGCAGACTTCTCATCAGAAACCCTATAAGAAAGAAGGAAGCTGATGAAATATTTAATATGTTGAAAGGAAAAACAAAAAAGTACCTGAAATTCTATGTCCAGTGGAATTATACATCATAAGTGAAGTAGACTCACAAAGAGAAGAGAAAAAGGGAAAGAGAGGATATTTGAAGAAATAATGGACCTTCACATGATTTTTAAAGAACTCTCTGCACATTGTCTTCCTCTGATCTTTGCAGATCTGACTACCTGTCACAAAACACAGATAGATCTTTGCCTTCTTTGTTCTACTTGGGCTTCTGCTAATCTCAATGAATTCAGAATATTTTTCCAAGACATACAACCATGAAGATAGGTCCAATATGCAATATTTCTTCCAGCTTAATAATTAAGCTGTCAATAGCATACTTCAGAAAGAAATATGATTTTAATTTTAAGCACAGAGTAAAAGGTTAGGGAATTAATAGAGTTGGGAATTTTGGGGGTATAAGGTTGTACAAAATTCTTTTTTTTTGGAAATAGGTAACAATGTATTAGAATTTAAATGTTAATTTTTCCTAAATTTAGTATAAAAAATTACATTGATGAATAAATAAATATATAATCTTGCCATTCTAGCAACTTTTTTAATATTTAAATTCTATCTTACAATAAGTTTATATAAAATTTTTTTATTTAGAGAGCGAGGAATTTGGTTTGTTTTAAGAATTTATGATGACATACAATGTTAATTAGATTTTTTTCCTATATAATACTAACATTTTACCTAGACTTCAATTTGTTTATGTACTTGTTTAGTGAACAGTCCTTTATTTGGCTTATTTTCTTCAGAAATATAGTTTACTATAATAGAAATGGCAAAAATGCATGGTTGAGAAATTTTCAAGGAAGGCAGAGATTTCAGCCAGTATTGCTAAAGCATAAAGCTTTTATTTAAGCAGGCGTGATGTAAAATGATATTCTTGGAAGAGAACTGATATTAAAGCTGAAAGGCCATTGTGGCACTCAGCTTGTGTTATGGATGCCAAGTAGTCCTTTCTCTTGCTTTACATTTCCTTTTTGTCTCCATTTGATTGTAGGCTGAACTTAGTGATTTGTTTCTTATTAATAGAATACAGCAGCAAAATAATGGGTTGCCAAATCCATGATTGTTGTTGTTGCTGTTAGGTGCAGTCAAATCATTTCCGATTTATAGGGAACCTGTGTACAACAGAACGAAACATAGCCTCGTACTGCACCATCCTCACAATTGTTGTTATGCTTGAGCCCATTATTGCAGTCACTGTGTCAGCACATATCGTGGAAGCTCTTCCTCTTTCTCACTGACCCTCTACTTTACCAAGCATCCTGTCCTTCTCCACTGACTGATCCCTTCTGCTAACATGTCCAAAGTATGTGAGAGGTAGTCTCCCCATCCTCTCTTTTAAAAAGCAATCTGGCTGTACCTCTTTCAAAACAGATTTATTCGTTCTTTTGGCAGTCCATGGTATATTCAATATTCTTCGCCAACACCATAATTCAAAGGTGTCAATTTTCTTTGGTCTTCCTTAATCATTGCCCAGCTTTCACATGCATATGAGACAATGGAAAACACCATGGCTTGGGTCAGGTGTACCTTAGTCTTCCAGGTGACATTTTTGCTTTTCAACATTTTAAAGAGGTCCTTTGCAGCAGATTTGCCCGATGCAAGGAGTCTTGATGTCTTGACTGCTACTTCCATGGGTGTTGATTGTGGATCCAAGTAAAATGAAATCTTTGACAAGTTTGATCTTTTCTCCATTCATCATGATGTTGCGTATTGGTCCAGTGTTGAGGATTTTTGTTTTATTTACATAGAGGTGTAATGCATACCAAAGGCTGTCGCCTTTGATCTTGTTACTAGCTGTTCCATATTTACCATCCAGATTTCATCTTATGGAAATAGGTAATTACGTTACAAAGCATATTTAGTCAAGTAAATATTTTTAAATTGTATTTAAAATGTCTGTCCTCAGTCATTTTGCAGCAATTTAATGTAAGATAAATTGACATTTGACCACTGATTCTCACTTTACAAGTCATATTGATGTCGATTTCCCTTCACTTCCATTTGAAAAGGTCTGTTCTGTACTCATGCTCAAGAAACACATCTTCAATCACATAAATTCAATCAGAAGTTCATGGACTGAAATTACAATTGAATTCATTGTCTCTTCTGAGTCAGATACTTACTTGTTTGCCTTCATTTTTATTTGCATGTATAATATGAATAGCCTATTGACTTTTAACATAATAAAACGTGTAACCTGAGGTTTTCCAGTGTAGGGCATTTTTAAACAGCCTGTGTTCTAGTGTGGTTTAGTGGTTAAGAGCTTGGCTGCTAACCAAAAGTTCGGCAGTTGAAATCAACCAGCCATTCCTTGGAAACGATGTGGGATGGTTCTATTCTATTCTGTCCTATAGGGTTGCTATGAGTTTGAGTCTACTCACCAGCCATGGGTTTGGTTTGGTTTGTGTTCTAGAAGTGGAAATTCCTAATATTTGAAATTTGATGACCTAGGTAATGTTCATTTTTGCTTTTAATTTTTCATAATTACTTAAAGATCCCTGTAAAAAAGAGATTTTCAAATGTATTTCACAGTCAATAAATTAATACCATCATAAAATTGGTCAGTAGTAGATAAGGTAAAGTAAAAGAAGGTAGTTCCCAGGGGGCAAAAAAATCCATCCACTGGAGCGGGTAAGGCTATTATCTAAAACATGTAAAATAATTTCTGGTGGTAGGCAAAAACCAGCACCAGAATTCAGGCACAGGCTGTAAATGGAAGTCAGCAGAAAATGGGGAACAGCCCAGTAAATACTGGTGGTTTGTGATGTGAGTGATGTGACGACAGGCATGATGACAGATCTAGGAAAAGTGACGTTCAGAAATCCAGATGATGGACAGCATCGAGGAAGATTGTTGGCAGATATCCAGTTTGCATGTCCTATTTGGAAGTCACAACCAGGACTCCGATCCTTGGAGAGAGAACATTTCAACTAAACTAAAACAAAAGTGCTTTATGTTTCATGAAGTAGGTCAGTATAAAAATGACAAATGTTGTTTGATCCCTCTTGTATGAAATATCTAGAATAGGTACATGCATAGAGACAAAAGTTCATTAGTAGGTAGTTACCAGGGGCAAGAGAGAGGGAAAAGGTTATGTTATTGTTTAGGAAGAAGTGAGTATCTGTTAATGGTGATGGAAAATTTGACAAAGGATATTAGTGGTGGTTGTACAACATGAAGAATGTTATCAATGTCACCGAATTGTGTTTATGAAAAATATTAAATTGACAAATGTTTTATATATGTATATGTGATATATGTATATATATAAATATATAAAACCACAATAAAAAGTGTTACTGGTGTAGAGTTGATAGGCAGAATGTTAAGTGAGCAAGAAAATAACTAACCATAATTCATGACTCATTGAAGAGCTACCATGTTTTCAGTGTTATGCTACTAGCTGGAAATAGAAAGATAAGTATGACACACTCTCAATAACCCCAAAATCAAGTTGACGAAAACTCTGTTAATACACATTAGGCCTTATGATGGTTACAATACTGAAATTACATTTAAAGGAAATAGTGTAGACTTTAGAAAAAAGCAGTCAAGGGTTTGAATTTTAGATAATTCACTCATTAAAAAAATAAGATATTGGCCAGATTCATTAGACCATATAAGCCACAATAAAATGGGGAAATAATTACATTGCACAATTGCAAATTAAATTAATGTCTTATACATTACCCATGCCATTGCCTAATAAAGTGTCTATATTAATGAGATTGTGGAGTAAAATAATAGTTGCACGTAGAACAGTGGTTGTGTGTGTGAAGCGACTGGTAGTGGTGGTAATAGGAGTAGCAGAAGTGATTGTACTGTCCTGCTGTTCACGGAAAACACAGGGACAAAAAAGTGTTTTGAATTATGTAGTCTAATTCCATCCAGGTTATTATTTCTCTGAAAGAAGATAACTCCAAACCAAATAACACATAGACAAATCTTCAAACTGAGACTTCATATGGAAAATAGTAATCCAAATTATATTATCAATATTCATTTTCTACCTCGAAGTCTTTCATAAAACTTCATCTGCCCAGGACACTCCCCTTGACTCAACCTTGACTGAATGATGTGACTCTTCCACCTACCCTTTACTATTATTTTTTTTTTCCCCAGCAGCTCATTATTCCCGTTGTATTTCAAACTTACTCAATGGAAAGTCATACTCAGGCATTAATAAGTCTGGCAGTTCTCTGATTTAGATCCGTAGTGTCAGGCATTGAGCCTCCTGACAGCACATGTCGTTTTTAGAGATCGCAGTAGTAGAGAACTCTACTTGATGGGATATTAACACTTTTAGCCATAAATGAGAATTAATGACTTGCTCGAGATCATGTGGATCTCTCATAGCCAGGGAACTACGCAAAGTATCTGGAGTAATGAAGGAGCCATGGAACCAATGGATAATACCAACAAAATGAGATTGTGTGATGCACTTTATTATTGCTATTATTCTGAATGTATGTCAAGGTATTACAACCATATTGCCAATTTGTCTTACACCATGAGAGACATGAGAGTGTGGTGTAAGGAAATTAAATACACAAAGTTCTTATACATAACACTACTTTTTAAAGTAAATGTTGGGAACCTTACTTGTAGGTTTAATTTAAGTAGATTATACAAATTAAACCCACCGCCAGTCGATTCTGACTAATGGTGACCCTACACGACTGAGTAAAACGACCCATAGGGTTTTCAAGGCTGAAATCTTTACAAGAGCAGACTGCCACATCTTTCTTCCATGGAAAAACTGGTGGGTTTCAGTCTTTCAAATCTTTCAGTTAGCAGCTGAGTGCTTAAACAGCATGCCACCAGTGCTCCTGTAAGTAGTCTATATAAGGTAAGACATCAAAAACTAGTTAATTAAATGCAATTTGAAAATATGATTCACTGTAACATTTTTAACAGTAAGAAAGGTTTGCCTCTAATTAGTTACTAATAATGCCAATTTATAAGTATTTGTATACCTAAGCATGATATATATTTTTAGGTTTTTCACGTATTCTTCAACTTAGATGAAATGAAATTCATACTTGTAGCCTGAAGTTATCAGTACAATTTTATTTTGTTGGTTGAAGTAGCTTCACAGCATAATTTTTTTAATAAATCTAAAATGATTATTGAGCATACATTATCAATATCAACAGTTAAGGGCCCTGATATCAAGGATCTTAAAGCCTGCTGCAAAGATCAGTTGTTGAATATTAATTATTAAATAGAATTATCTTTACACTTTATGCAAATTGTAGTGAAACTTAGATATTTCTAATTCTGCTTAGCCATTACTTGTCTGCCTGTTTGTCATACTGTGGTAGCTTGAATGTTGCTAGAATGCTGGAAACTATGCTACCAGTATTTAAAATACCAATAGGGTCATCCATGCTGGAGAGGTTTCAGCAATTTCCAAACTAAGATAGACTAGAGAAAAAGGCCTGTTGATCAAATTCTGAAAATTAGCCAATGAAAACCCTCTGGATCACAAAAGAATATTGTTCAATATAATGCTAGAAGATGAGCGGCTTAGTTGGAAGGTATTCGAAACATGCAGTGACCACAACAGTGGATTCAAGCATACCGATGATTGTAAGATGGAACAAGATCAGGCAACGTTTCATTCTGTTGTACATGGAGTCGCCCTGAGTAAGAGCTGACTTGACAGTAACTAATAGCAATAACAACAATTCTGTTTGAAGACATAATAAAATTGAAACTAGAGGAATGTTTAGAATATTTCAGATGAGCAAAGATGAGGAGGCATTTCAGAATAAGACGATTATTTTTGAAATGAAAAGGAGAATAATAATAACCACAGGAAAAAGGAGGAGAAGGAGGATAAGAAGAAAAAGGAGAGGAAGAGGAAAAAGAAGGAGAAGTAGAGGAAGAGGAAAAAAAGGAGGAGGAGAAAAAGGAGAAGCAGCAGCATTTCATTTAGTGAATCGTGCATAATTCACTATTTCTGGAGTGTGTATTTAAGAAAAAGATTAGATAGAGCTTGATTTGACATCAAGTATGAGCATGAAGCACTAATATAATATACACAATACTGAGATTTATTCCATGAGTTACAGGGAGCCACTAAAGAATTTTGAGCTTGGCATTGCCTGGGATGATTTAGTAAAAATGAAAGGAATGCTGCTGAGACAACAAACTGAATGGAAAAGACTAAAGTGTTGTATCTCAAAATTTGTTCTCTTTTTTCCAGGGCATGTAAACTACATTTTCTGGCTCTTTTTGCATTGCATGTGGATGTGTAATTACATACTTCCCAATACGATGTTAGCAGAAGCAACGTGCGCCACTTTGGAGATTTAGGCCTTAAGACACAGAATGTGCCTTCATTTTTTTTTTTTTTTTCGTTTCTCCTTGGATGAAACAAGAAGTTACCAAACACCTATCATGTAGATAACAAAAGGTCTTAGTGGCTGATGGAAACAAATTAATTGTAATGGAGACAAGCTGAGTTTCAGACATGAGGCATCTATTTTGGAATTTTTATGCGAAAAAGAGAAACATCTTTGGTTTTTAATCTCTATATAATTGGACCTCTTGCTTCCTGTAGCTTAGCGTTCTCTCCTCACCTATGTAGGATCTAAGCATGTTAACACAACTTGAAGGAAAACGATGTTGAAAGTGCAAGCTAGGGTATTTATGGAAGAGTAAGAGAGGAGAAGAGGGAAGAGGAAACTCTAAAAGGAAAGTGATTATAGGACAAGGAATAAAGTGGATATAAAATTTGGAGATCAATGTTCAGTTTTGGGGAACTGGCAGCACAAATTATTGAGTCAGGAATAAGACATGCACATTAGATTCTAGTGAAGAAGTTTAGAAAAGATTTCATATAAGTTTATCATAATTTGAGGTGATCTTAATACACTTAAAAAAATTTTTTTTTTTTTTTTACACTTACATGAAGGTAAAAGGGTGTGAGATTTTACTGGCTAATGAAAATAAGCATTGATAAGACTGAGGTATATGTAACTAGAACAAAAAAGAAGTCAAAAAGAAAATATCTAAAATGATATTTAATGAGCAGTAAAGGAAGGTAAGCCTCCAACAAGAGAGTTGTTAGAAATGTAGAGAACAGTTTCACGGAATCCATTAGAAAAGGGAGGTCAAACAGGTAGATGTCAATAGATCAAATGTCCCAGAGAATTCAAATAAGCTAAGAAACAGAAATAATTACAAAGGACTTCTAATTTCTATATAATAATTAGGTAAAGGTGGTAGGGCATTACACCCTAATGTCAAAAAGGCATTCTTCAAGTGTAGAGAGAAAGAAAGAGCTTGTCTTTGAGACAGGTGGCCAACATGGAGCAGGTCAGCCTAAACTGACTAAAAAAAAAGACTAGGGGCTTGGATTTCATGATGTGCAGTATAATTAAGAAAATGGTTGCACTGATCCAGGGGAGTCAGACTTAGAAATCAAATCAGGCTTTATTCAGGCATAAAGAGATAACCCTGGAACCCCTGCTGGCATAGTGGCTAAGTGCTATGGCTGCTAACCAAAATGTTGGCAGTTGGAATCCACCAGACACTCCTTGGAAACGCTATGGTGCAGTTCTACCCTGTCCTATAGGGTCACTATGAGTCAGAATTGACCCGACGTCAATGGGTTTGGTTTTTAGAGACATAATGATAAAAATAAACTTATAAAAGTCAAGAAATTATTTATTATACTTTCATAAATGCCCATTGCTTTGTCTTTCCACATTTAAAGCCTAATATTTTGGAAAAAAAAAATCCCATTTTCCAAATTACTAACAAACTTATTCAAATATATGCTGAATATATAATAATTTTAAAGGAAGTACTACATTTTTCACAGCTATAGAATCAATTAGCTGTCTTCTTGTTTTAAATAAAAATTAAGGAAAATGGACTATATGTTTTCAAAATTGCTTTAAACCCTGTGAATATTACCCTACTTTTTTTTTATTAATATACACACTCTTCAACAAGTCCAAAAATGGCAAACACACTATCTTGGTCATGATAATTGATATCACTAAGATATTCATAGAGAATGGGCTGAATCTCAACTCTCCTATAGAGTTCTCCAAAGGTTTACAACAATGATTAGACATGGGGATAACCTGTGGAAATCACCTGGTACAGTAGCCAGATTAACTCTGTCAATGCGAAATTCAATGAATAGGCTACAGTACTCAAAAGACTCTGTCTTAGTTTCCTAGGACTCTCATGACAAAATACCACAAAGTAAAATGGCTTTAAAGAACAGAAATTTATTGTCTCAAAGTTCTAGAGGCTAGAAGTCCAAATTCAGGGCACAGGCAGGGTTATTCTCTCTCTCTGTCAACCCTAAAGGAAGATCTTTCCTTTTCTCTCTCAGCTTCTGTTAGGCCTGGGCAGTTCTTGGCATTCCTTTGCTTAGAGATGAATCCTTACAAGGTGTCTTCCCTGTGTGTGATTCCTGTCTCTCTGTGTTCTCTTTTAGAAAGACATCAGTCAGAGAGGAGGCATGACCTCATTAGCTTAAACTGATAATATCTTCAAAGAAAGACCCTATTTCTCCAAACAAGGTCATATTCTCAGGTACAGGGGTTAGGGTTTCAAAATATCCTTTGGGGGGACTCGATTTAATCCATAAAAGCTGCCAGTAGCTTCACTCAGAGAAGCAGACAAAGTCTTTGAAGTAATAATAGGAAACATCCTTCTAAAACCTAGAATGGCATACTTGGTGGGGCCCCAATATATTTCTAATGACATCCTTTCTATGCTCTCATGTTCCCTTATTTAAACTGCTGCAGTCAACCCTTTGTATTCCCCGAAAAAACAAACATACTTTCAACTCTGGCCTCTAAGCTTACTCATCCTTCTGGCTGGAAAGTTCTATCCATAGTTAGCTGCTTATCTCCCTGCCTTTCAAGTGTTTACCCAAATGTCATCTTAATGAGGCCTTCATAAGTATAATTGTGTTGTTTCTGACACTTCTTTCTCCCTTCTTTTTCACTTCATGGTCTAAATACCATGTATTTTACTTATTTGTTTTTTACATTGTCTATCTACCAGAAAATAAAACAAAACAAAAAGAAACTCTATAAAGGGAGATTTTATTTTGCTTTCTTTTGTTTCCCATCTACATTCTAGTCCCTGGAACCATATATATGGCATTGTGGGTACTCAATAAATGTTGGTTGAATAAATACATAAATTACCCCTTGCCTTTTTACCCAACATTTCTTCTTGGGATAGAGCTCTGTTTAAATGTTTCTTATTCAGTAGCTTCTCATATCCTAGAGAAAATGCCAATAAGTTTTTTTTTTTTTAATTTTTACTTGTCCCAAAAAATCATTTTAGCTGTATAATCTCCGAATATTTTTTTCTTTTTCTTATTATTTGCTTTGTTATTGTTTTGTATGAGCTGTTCATTTTATCCACCTCTTGGCTTGTTTTTGAAAAATAGGAAAGATATCCCAAATCATTTTTTGTTGTCAGGCTAAGTTACTGTGAATTAATTTTGACTATTCTCATTTTCCACTTTTTAGCCCTATTTCAAATTCACACACATAGACTTGGTTGACATAAACATACAGGTTTCCCAATTAAATAATCAGTATTAAGCAGGCAGTGTATGCTTGTTTGAAGTGTGATTCTTCTGAATACCTTTTAGTTTCTATTTCTTCTACTGGTGTTTCTATTAGGCTGAATTAATGAAATATATTAAAAATATACTCCCAAGCATAAATTATTCCTAAGACTCTTCCTAAGTTTTTCTCTGCCTGCATAATTCATCTCGCTGAACAACACCTACCTACATGCCATGTTTCATCACATACTCCCCATCCAATCACTCATCCACTTGTTTATGGCCATTCTATCTTTGAGTATTTTTTAAAACAGAAAGTAAGACACACACACACAAAACAGAAGCCCTGGTGACACAATGGTTAAGCTTTTCGCTGCTAATCAAAAGGTAGGCAGTTTGAACCAACCAGCTGCTCTGCAGGAGAAAAGACTTGGAGATCTGCTCCCGTTAAAAATACAGCATAGAAGAACACCAGAGACACAGGTAATTCTAACTCCAAGAGACAGAAAGGTCCACATAAACCAGAGACTACATCAACCTGAGACCAGAAAAATTAGATGGTGCCCGGCTACAACCGATGACTGCTCTGACAGGGAACACAGCAGAAAACCCTGAGGGAGCAGGAAAGCAATGGGATGCAGACCCCAAATTCTCGTAAAAAGACCAGACTTAATGGTCTGACTGAGACTAGAAGGAACCTGGTGGCCATGGTCCCGAGACCTTCTGTTAGCCCAAGACAGGTACCATTCCCAAAGCCAACTCTTCAGACAGGGATTGGACTGGACAATGGGATAGAAAATGATACTGGTGAAGAGTGAGCTTCTTGGATCAAGTAGACACACGAGACTATGTTGGCATCTCCTGTCTGGAGGGGAGATGGGAGGGCAGAGGGGGTCAGAAGCTGGCTGAATGGGCACAAAAAGAGAGAGTGGAGGGAAGGAGTGTGCTGTCTCGTTAGTGGGAGAGTAATTAGGACTATATAGCGAGGTGTGTATAAATTTTTGTGTGAGATACTGACTTGATTTGTAAGCTTTCACTTAAAGTACAATAAAAATTAAAAAAAAAAAAAAATTACAGCATAGGAAACCCTATGGGGAAGTTTTACTCTGTCATACCAGGTCAATACTAGTCAAAAATTGAAAGCATACAACAAAAAAAGGATACAAAATACCAAAAATTTTGTTGTCATATAAAAAAATAATTAACCAACACCAGATGGCTATAGATTTCCTTTTCTAAGTTATTTCAAAGACAGAATAGAAAAGGAACAAAATTTATTTTTTAATTGATTTCATTTTTTTTATTTTTAAATGTACAATTCTGCGGTCAATATGACAGCCACAGAGCTATGCAACCATCCTCATCATCTAATTCTAGTACAATTTTATCATCCCAAAAAGAAATCCTCAAACTAGCAGTATGTCTGCCGTCCCCAGCCCTTCAAAAACAGTAATGAACTTTTTGTCTCCAAGAACCTGACCATTACGAACATTTTATATAAATAGAGTATAAAATGTATAGCCTTTTGTGCCAGCCTGCTTTCAGTTAGCATGTTTTCAAGGTCTATCCATTTGTAGGGCATATCAGTATTTCCTTCTTTTATATGGGGAATAAAATTTAATTGTGTGGGTATATAATGCTCTGTTTATCCATTTATCAATTGATAGGCATTTTTGAGATTTGGGCTATTATAGACAGCCCAAATCCATCAACTGCACCTTGGAAATCCTATGGAGCAGTTCCACTCTGTCCTATAAGGTCACTATGAGTCAGAATCAACTTGATGGCAATGGGTTTGGTTTTGGGGGGCTAGACAAAAAACAAAAACCAAACTCCTTGCCGTCGAGTCGATTCCGACATATAGTGACGGTATAGGACAGAGTAGAACTGCCCCATAGGGTTCCCAAGGAGCAGCTGGTGGAATTGAACTGCTGACATTTTGGTTAGCAGCAGAGCTCTTAATCACTGCACCAATGGACAAATCTGTCTTGGAAGAAGTACAGACAAAATGCTCCTTAGAAGCAAGGATAGAGAGACTTTGTCCCCTATACTTTAAACATGTTACCAGGAGGAACCAGTCCCTGGTGAAAAACATCATCCTTGGTAAAACAGAGGGTCAGCAAAAAAGGAGAGCCTCAATAAAATGGATTGACACAGTGGCTGCATCAATGGGCTCAAACATAACGAAGATTGTGGGATGGAGTGGGACCAGGCAATGTTTCCTTCTGCTATACATAGGGCTGCTATGAGTCAGAACAGACTTGGTATCACTTAACAACAACATTTACTAATGATGATGAGCATCTTTTCATATATTTAATAGCAATTTTTATATTGTCATTCAAGAAATGTTTATTCACATCCTTTATCCATTTAAAGATTGAATTATTATTTCTTTTTATTGTTGAGTTGTAAGAGATTTCTGTTAACTGTATACAAGTCCCTTATCAGATACATGATTTGCAAATATTTTCTCCCACTCTATGGGTTGTCTTTTCACTTTCATGATGGCATAATTTGCAACACAAAATTATCAAATTTGAGGAAGCACAACTTATCTATTTTTTTCTTTTGTGGAATGTGATTTTGGTGACATATCTAATAAATTAATGCCTGATAAAAAGTCATAAAATATATATTCGTATGTTTTATTCTAAGCGTTTTGTAGTTTTTGCTCTTATATTTAAGTGCTTGACCTATTTCGAGTAAATCTGTATATCTGGTGTGAGGTAGTATTTTCACATCACTCTCTTGCGTTTGGATATCCAGTGTCCCAGCACCATTTGTTGAAAAGACAAAGGACAGTTTCACCGCTGTATTCTACAAAACGTTTAAGGAAGAAATTATACCAATCTTCTATAATCTATTCCAGAAAATAGAAGCATAATGGGCATGTCCCTAGAGACAGGTAATACTTTTTAACCTTTTCTATGATATCAGCATTATCCTAATACCAAAATCAAACAACAACATTACAAGAAAGGAATATTAAAGGCTGATATCTCCAAGTACATACAAGCAAAAATCGTCAAAAAAAACATTAGCAAATCAAACTGAACAATGTGTAAAAATAATTATACACCATGGCCAAGTAGGATTTATTCCAGGTATACAAGTTTAGTTCAGTATTAAAAAACCAATGAATGCAATCCATCACATCAACAGG
Organism: Loxodonta africana; assembly: GCF_030014295.1. Lineage (NCBI taxonomy): Eukaryota > Metazoa > Chordata > Mammalia > Proboscidea > Elephantidae > Loxodonta > Loxodonta africana. Next base: position 18,975,320 of record NC_087358.1, on the reverse strand, counting down.
GTAAAGAAGAAAAGTCATATGATCATATCAATAAATGCATTAAAAAATTTTTCTTTTTTCAAAAGTCAAAGCTCATTCATGATAAAAACAACCTCTCACAAAACTAGAAATAGAGGGTAACTTCACCAACTTTATAAAGAACATTTGCAAAAAACCTACAGCGAAAATCCAAATGCCCACACTTGTGCTCAGGCTCAACTCCTCTCTCTTGAAATTATTTTTTAGTTGCACCCTTTTCAGGCTGAAATTCCCACCTCTTCTTGTTTTCTGAATTATTATTTTGGAAGATATCACATGTTAAAGTAAACAAACAGGAGCTTCTGTCAATAATTTATCTTCTTCTGGACACAACATGACTGCTTTGCTTTCCTTAGCAGATGTCTTTTGGAGTTGTCTTCGTAGGAAATTATCTATCTATCTATCTATCTGTCTGTCTGTCTGTCTATCTGTCTGTCTATCTATCTAATCTCTCTGTCTGTCTATCTATATCTACCATCTATCATCTATCTAATCTATCTTTCAATCTATCATCTAGCTACCTACCTACCTATCATCTATCTATCTGTCTATCTATCATCCATCTATATTTTAATCTCAATTCATCCTTCAACCCAATTAAGTACGGCTTCATATCTCATCACTCCAATGAAATTCCATTTTCAAAATTACTGTTGACTTCTAAATCTACAAAGTCAAAACATGATAATTTTTTTTTTGCCATTATTACTGACTTCTTAGCAGCATTAGGCACAGTTAGCCAACGTGTACACCTACTTCTCACCATAAGAGTGATCACATATCACATAAGTAAAAATACTTGAATTAAAGATTCAATGAGAAACGATTTGGAGATCAACTAAGAATCACTAGAGAATGCCTTAAGGTATACAAATACTTATTTTCACTCACAAAATTAACTAGGAAATGCCTTGATTATATGGAAAATGTGCTGTGGACAATAAGATAATGATAGCATTGTGCATTTAAGGAAACATTTCCATGAGCACTCAAACTGATCCAGTTCAATGCAGTTTATCAGTCTTATAGTTGAGGAGGGAAAGTCTAATTACTCCTAAAATAAAATTATTAAGAATAATAAAGTTGATAATGCTAAAGTGATGGATTTTGAATAGGGAAAAACATAATAAATTTATACAACGGAAATTACTTATTTGATATACTTTCATCTACCAATAATGATTTCATTACTATCATCTAAGGAAAAAGGAAACTCATTAAAATTTGCATATTAGTTTCACAAAATCACTCAGGCTATGAATCTTCCTAAAAATATAAATGATCCTTATGAATTATACAGCAAACCAAAAACACCAAAACTACTGCTGTTGAGTTGATTCTGACTCATAGAGACCCTACAGGACAGAGCAGAACTGCCCCATAGGGTTTCCAAGGCCGTAATTCTTTACCAAAACAGACCGTGACACCTTTCTACTGCAGAGCACAGTTGGTGGGCTTGAACTGCAGACCTTTTGATTAGTACCCAAGTGCTTTATCCACTGCACCACCAGGGTCCTCTGAATTACACACACATGCTATTATTTAGTACTGCTAGATTAATCGTTTTTATACTTTTTTTTTTTAATATTTTAATACAAATCGGCAGTAGGTTTAAAGACCAAAAAAAAAAAAAGCTCCCTATTCTATTTAACCTAAAATACATTAAAACATATATTAGGATAAAACCAAACAAACCAAACTCATTGCCGCCGAGTCCATTCCGACTTATAGCGACCCTACAGGACAGAGTAAAACTGCCCCATGGTGTTTCCAAGGCACGGCTGGTGGCTTCAAACATCTGGCCTTTAAGTTTGCAGACCAGCTCTTAAGCAATATTAAGATATTTAATTAAAAAAAAAAATACAAAGTTTATTTTTTTTTTAAATATGAATGTAAATTATTTCATATTGGCATTATATTTTAATGAACTCCCTTATTTGAGGAAATAGGTTGCCTGAAGAAATGGAAATACTTGTGAAGATTAGCTGTTTAAACATAGTAATTACACTGAAACTACATGAAGCAGAAGAGAACCCCTGTTTTATCCCTACAAACTTGTCCCCCCTTAGTGTTTCCCACAGGAGTGAATAGAACCACCATCTATTTATGTGCTTAGTCTAAATGGCTTAAAACCAGCTTACTATTCAGCTACAAATTGTTTTAAATCTTCCTTAAAAACATATCCCAAATGTGACTTCTCACCATTTTCTGTTTAAACACCCTATTTTAAAACATCTAGCTACTTTTAAACCTTTTCCAATTCATTATAATGTACTTCGAACAGCCAGGGTGATCTTTCTAGAATGTAAACTTCATGTTTCTTTCCTGCTCAAAGCACTCTAATGGTTTTCTTTCACAGTCAGAGTGAAACACAATGTAATGACATGGCCTCAATGCCCTACGCGTCCTGGCTACTGCTTTATCATAATTTCTTCACCTTTTCCAAGTTTTACCTTCTTGCTGTTTTTTAAAAGCAACCCGCTGATTTTTGTATCAAGGAATTTGAAATTATATATTTTTTTTACCTGGAATGTTCTTATGAGTTACTCATGTTGCTTATGGCACCAATCATATGATTTTTATCTATAGTCTGTTAATGGGTCAATTACATTAATTAAGGTATTGAACCAAATTTGCATCATTGAAGTCAACCCTGATTGGGCAGGATGTATATATATATATTTTTTAACAAGCCTGGAAGTAATTGGTTAATAAATCATTAAATATGTGTGTGTGTGTATTTGTGTATGGTTACGAGAAAAACCAGTCTACAATGTTTTTACTGCAGTAAATATATAACAACGTATTAGCCATTTTAACATTTTTGCCTACGGCGTTCATAATATTTAAGGTAATATTATTTTTAGGCCTCCCTAAATGAGTTGTGAGGTATTTGCTTTTTTCCTGTTTCCTCAGAAATTTTGCATAAAATTAATGTTATCATTACCTTAAATTTTAAAAATAATCCATAAGTAAATCCATCTAAACTTGTTCTTCATTACCCCAAGGTAAGAAGTTAATGTCTTTAATGTCTATAGGTTACTCAGGTTTTCTGTTTCATATTGTGTCATTTTCGATAGGTTTTATTTTTCAATTTGTACATTTCATCTAAGATGTACAATGTGCTGGTATAAAGTTGTTCATAATAATCTCTTATGTTGTTTTGTGCTGTCCAGTAAATTTCAAGTCACAGCGACCACATGTCATTAGAGTAGAACCGCCCCATATGGTTTCCTAGGCTAATCTTTACCGGAGCAGGTTGTCAGGGTTGTTTTTTTTTTTTTTCTCTCCACCAGGAGTGGCTGCTGGGTTTGAACTGTCAACGTTTTGGTTAGCAGCCAAGTGTTTAACCACTGCACCAACAAGGCTTCTTATTCTCACATAATCCTTTTAGTATATGTACAGTCTGATTAATACCCCACTTCATTTCTGATATGGGTGAACTGTTTTTTATTCTTTCTACTCCTGATCAGTCTAGCTAGGTGTTTAACAATTTTTTTAATATTTTCAAATAACACATTTTTGGCTTTCTTCTTCTCTGTTTTCTTATTTGGGGATTTAGGCTCCAATTTTTATTATTTTATTTATGCCCATTGGGTTTACTTTTTTCCTTTTAAAATGTGTCCTTAAGTCATCGGTTTTAGTCTTTTCTTATACTCAAATATTGTATTCTAATATTAAACTAATATGTAATATAAGCTAATGTTAATCTAATATTTGATTCTAATATAAGCATGCAAAGCTATAAATCTTCCTTTAAGCATTGTTATAACTTCAACAAATTTTGTCATATTTCATTCTCATAATTATTCAGTTAAAAATATTTACTTATTTCCCTGGTGATTTTTTTTCTTAGATGCATGAATTATTTATGCTGTTCTGTATTCAAATAACTGCAATTTTTCTAGACATACCATTATACTATTCAGACATACCATTACTGAGTTTTAATTCCATTTTTGCAGAGAACATATTCTGATTGATTTCCATTCTTTGCCAAAACAAATTTGGAAATCTTTGGAGAGAGAGAGATATATATATCTCTACCCATATATGTGTTATTATTAAGAAAAAAGCAGAATTTTGGTGACAGCAAAATTTAAAAAGTTGGTATGAATAAATATTTTAATGCTCATTTTGTTGTTTGAATGTATTTAGATACCATGTATGTTTCCATATGCTATGTAAAAGATAATTTTCAAATTAGATAAGAAAACATGTAATTTTTAAAAGTGTGTCATTTGATATCATTTTTAAATTTTTATTTCAAGGGGAATCTGAGCATTTACTTGTTGCTAAACACAATGTTAGAAACTAAATTTTAAAGGTGGGTAAGACTTCGTCTTGCTCTGAGAATCTAAGGTTTAGTTCAAAAATATTCAATTACCTAAAATCCTCCAAATGTTCTGGAGTTCAAAAACAAAACAAAAACATGAAATTGCTTTTAAAATAAGATCTGTCTTAAGGGAACCAAGTTTCCTTGTTTCATTCCTTAGACCAGATCAGTGCATCATCTTTTATATCTTAGAAACTTAGATATTATTACCTACAAGTCCCCAAATCTCCACAAATTTAGATTTTGAATTCACACGGAGTCAAGGAGTGTCTGATAGGATCATCTTCATACATAGAAGGTAGATTTGGAAGGATTTGAAAATTCTGCAGAAAGAGATATTACTGTTTTAAAAAGTTAGATGTTGGTAGGAGGTATAAAAAAATAATGTAAAAGGTTAATGGGAATTATAATTCCAAATTAACATTTCTTTCAATTACTGAACTTCATTAGTGTTAATCTGTACATGATTTATGGTCAGTGGAGGCAAATCTAAGCAACAACTATTGAACAAGTCTTATAAGAGAAAACAGGCTTGTTCTCATTCTTTTTTAAATAGATAATTTAGATACATTAACTGATAAAATGTATTAAGAAAACTTCATAAATTTCTCTTATAAAGAAAGTTTAAAATTACTTGGTCTATAATTTGAAAAATTATATTTTAATATTAAATGAAACATACAGAATTTTCTTGGAATTAATGTGCAAATGCAAGATTTAATTAAAATGATTTTTTCTTTAGAAGATTGCTGGTAAAAGTTGTTTTTATTTCAATGTATATTCCCCCATGATATAAAAAAAAGTTGCCATGATAATTAGAAGAGATTAATACCCTGGAAATCTTAGTTTAAGAATAAATTTCAACTTAAAAACAAGAAACCTGAATACCTATGCTATCCAAAACACTAAACCCGTTGCTGTAGAGTCGATCCCAGCTCATAAAGACTCTATAGGACAGAGCAGTACTGCCCCATAGGGTTTCCAAGGAGCAGTTGGTAGATTCAAACTGCCGACATTTTGATTAGCAGCTGAGCTCTTACCCACTATGTCACAAGGGCTCCATCCAAAACACTGCACAAGTCTAAATAATTTAACATTTTTAAATAATTGCCATGTAGAGTGACATTCCAGAATTTTCAATGCAATGTAGAAAGTACTATTCCCCTGTGAGTGGATTTTTTGGTTTGTGTTGAACCTCTAGAGCTCTGACTACTGTAGAGATTTTCCCACTTTCTTCAGTTTCCCAGGATTTCCCTCAAGGAATCCTAAATTAGAAAAAACAGCTAGCTAAGTGGATAATCTGTAGGATAGGACAGGATTTTAAACTTAAAATATTGTATTTTCATATTACCTTAGGTTCTAAAACACAACTGTCTTATTTATGATTTCTTATTTAATACATTTTAATTTTTTTCTGCTAACGTTTGCATGGCTAGTAACTGAGAACATATCCTTTCCTTAAAGCAGTTACTTTCAAGAGCTCGTCTCTGTCCTCTTGTGAATCTGTAAAGATGTCTTATATGGTTTGGATTGAAACAAGAAAAATAAAGGCCAATTGTGCATGTGTGTGTGAGCAGAGAAGACCAAATGACATGCACAGAATTTTGGAAGAATCCAGTAAAAGCATAATATAAAACTTGTGCTGATAATATAAAACTTGTGCTGCCCACAAAGTTCAGGACTGAAAGGTTTTCTCTAAAGCTAGCAGCAGTCAATCCCCTGGATTGACTGGCAAAGTTTAAATTAGACCGACGTGAGAAGCAATTGAAAAGGAGAAAATGGAAACCCTAAATGAAGATCTATCTTCTGAAGATGTTTTATGGGAATGGGCTGGTCAGAGATAAAGCAGTATCTGGATGGACAAGGGGTTCCAGATGAGACTTTTTTTTTTTTTTTTTTTAACATAGGATGTGTTTGAACTTTCTTCAAAGTCAATAAAACAAATTCTCAGCTAGAGGTAGAGCGGGAAATAAAGAAGGAAAAGGACTGTGACTAATAATTCAAATAGGCAAAGAAAATGAAAAGTAGAATCTAGAGCACAGTGGGAGGTGTGCAGGGGCTTAGAGAGAGGCAGATGCCAGACGGTCGGTGAGCCAGGAGAATCGTGGAGGGTTTAATGATTCACAAGTTGCCCAGTTACGACTGAAAAGGAGAGCAGGAGTGGAGAGAGATAGAACTCATGGTATTCCCACTCCTACGCATCAGGGCTTATTGCACGAATGCAGATCTTCAAATAGAGAAACGATGATCAAAAATGAAACTGTATTATTGTTACTACCATTGGCTACCTCCAAACTAGAAGAGATTACCTGTTTTTCCTTATTCTGCTCTTCATTATTATTCATGCTTCTCTTGCCCCCCCTTCTCCCATCAGAGGCCCAAATCCCTAAAAAAAATTAAAAAACTAAGACACTGTAGAGATATTGCCCTCTGTCATGTATTGAATTATGTCCCCCCAAAATATTGCCAACTCTATTAGGCCGTGATTCTCAGCATTCTGTGGTTGTCCTCCATCATGTGATTGTAATTTTATGTTAAAGAGGATTAGGGTGGGCTTGTAACACCACCCTTGCACATTACACACGTCACACCCCAGATCCAATGTAAAGAGAGTTTCCCTGGGGTGTGACCTGCACCACCTTTTATCTCTCAAGAGATGAAAAGGAAAGGGAAGCAACCAGAGAGTGGGGACCTCAAACCACCAAGAAGGCAGTGCCGGGAGCAGAGCACATCCTTTGGACCTGATGTTCCTGCACTGAGACGCTCCCAGACCAAGGCAAGACTGATGACAAGGACCTTCCTCCAGAGTTGACAGAGAGAGAAAACTTCCCTTGAAGCCGGCGCCCTGAATTTGGACTTCTAGCCTACTAGACTGTGAGAGAATAAACTTCTCTTTTTTGTTAAGGTGATCCACCTGTGGCATTTCTGTTACAGCAACGCTAGAAGACTTAGACACCCTCCAATGGAGAATAAACACCACTTTTAAATAGGATCTTCAAGTTCTTCTTCATTTCCGGTAAATTGTTTTCTATCTTTATTCCCTGTGCTCTGTTTTCATCTGGCTAAATTTTTGAAAAAGACAATTATTATACAGATTAATTTTTTTATCCTGTATATTAATTTTTTCTCTCCTATTTTCTGAATTGAGCATAACAAGTTTTTCCCCCATATCATTATTTTTTCTGTAGTGCCATTTATCAATACATTACTTCAAATTAGAGTTTTATTATTCTACAATGATGTTTTTGCTCTATCTTTTTTTTTTTTTTTTTGACATGCCTATTAATTCCTGGGGAAACCGTGGTGGCATAGTGGTTAAGTGCTAAGCTGCTAACCAAAGGGTTGGCAGTTCAAATCCACCAGGTGCTCCTTGGAAACTCTATGGGGCAGTTCTTCTCTGTCCTATAGGGTCGCTATGAGTTGGACTAGACTTGATGGCAAAAGGTTTGTTTTGGTTTCTTTATTCATTTGTAGCCATCTCATCTTCTTTTTTCTTACATTTATTGAGCATATAAATATTGTATTTTATTGATAGTATAAAATACATGCATTATGAAATCATTTTATGATTATGTCTACCATATTGTAATTTTTACATACATATGTTTATATTATAAAATTTCAAAAACATCTCACAACTTCTGGCTGAGGAGAATTTTGAATCATAATACCTTCTTTTTCTTATTACTTTAACCTTGAGTCTGACAAAGTACACGTTTCACATGTTCATTTTCTTTAACTGAATGCTTATAAAAAATCAGGCTGTACTCTCAAGGTGAAAGACAGCTGTTAAGCAAATATTCATTAAGCAGTTGATTTTCAGTTATATAAATTTCTGAAATATTAAGAAAGAATAGTATGATTCTTAAAGTATCAGAGTGTTTTGTTTGTTTCCTTTGAATATGGGAGGTTAATTATTCTTCGGGAATGAGAAGGAGTTCAGCATTTCATCTTCTGTGCCAAAAATGTGGATAAACATTTTAAGCCAAAACATCAATGACTTTTGTTAGGTGCCATCTAGTCACTTCCAACTCATAGCAACCCCATGTACAACAGAATAAAACACTGCCAGGTTCTGTGCCACCTTCCAATTGTTTTTATGATTGAGCCCATTGCTGCAACCAGTGTATCAATCCATCTCCATGAGGATCTTCCTTTTTTTCTCTGACCCTCTACTTTACCAAGCACGATGTCCTTCTCCAGGAACCTATCCCTCCTGATAACATGTCCAAAGTATTTGAGATGTAGTCTTATCATCTTTGCTTCTAAGGAACACTCTAGCTATACTTCTTCTAAGACAGATTTGTTCATTCTTTTGGCAGTCCATGGTATAGTCAATATTCTTCAGCATAATTCAAAGGCATCATTTCTTCTTCAGTCTTCCTTAGTCATTGTCCAGCTTTGCCATGTGTATGAGGCGATTAAAAACATCCTGGCTTGGGTTAGGCGCACCTTAGTCTTCAAGGTGACGTCTTTGCTTTTTAATACTTTAAAAAGGTCTTTTGCAGCATTAAAGGTCTATGATCACCTAGTTAATGTACAGAAGTGAATGTATGGTTGGGTGTGGAAAAGGTTTCATTGTCTTAACAAACTGTAAATGGGCAATGGAGGATAGGTTTCCTTTCTTCTGGTTGACATAACACTGTATCTCTGAGAAATTGGTCACTGACTCAACTCTACATTTTTTCAGAAGTTGAACTACGCATTAACCCGCAGAAGTTTATTTGTTGAGCTCTATCACTATTAAAAGGAGCTCTGGTGATGCAGTTACTAAGAGCTCAGCTGCTAACCGAAAGGTCTGTGGTTCAAACCCAGCAGTCATACAATGGGAGAGAGATGTAGCAATCAGCTTCATAAAGATTACAACCTTGGAAACCCTGTGGGGAAGTTCTACTGTGTCCTAAATGTCACTTTGAGTAGGAATTGCCACAATGGCAATGGGGTTAGCAGTTTTATCACTGTTAAAGTTGGTAATAATTCCTTTTGGATTCTATAAACCTGTATGGATAGTCTTATTTCTGTGTTCTGTTTCCTAATGTATATTCATTTCTGACTCCACATGAGTTTTTTTTTTTTCCTTTAGTAGCATGTGTAACTTTCCTTTCTTTTATCCTTTAATTATTGTACTTCAGATGAAGGTTTATAGAACAAACTAGATTCTCATTAAACAATTAGCACACATATCATTTTGTGACATTGGTTACCAACCCCACGACATGTCAACACTCTCCATTCTCGAACTTGGGTTCCCAAACACTAGTTTTCCTGTTCCCTCCTGCTTTCTAGTCCCTGCACTGGGATGGTGTGCCCCTTTAGTCTCAGTTTGTTTTATTGGCCTGTCTAATCTTTGGCTGAAGTGTGAACTTCAGGAGCGACTTCATTACTGAGCTAAAAGGGTGTCTGAGGGCCATATTCTCAGGGTTTCTACAGTCTCTGTCAGACTAGTAAGTCTGGATTTTTTTGTTTTGTGTGTGTGAGTTAGAATTCTCTTCTACATTTTTCTCCAGCTGTGTCTGAGACCATTTATTATGATACCTGTCAGAGCAGTTAGTGGTAGTAGCTGGGCATGATCTAGTTTTGCTGGACTCAGTCTGGTAGAGACTGTGGTAGTTGTGGTCCATTAGTCGTTTGGGCTAATCTTTGCCTTTTGTCTTTGATTTTCTTCATTCTCCCTTGCTCCTGATGGTGTGAAACCACTTGAGTATCTCAGATGGCCCTCACAAACTTTTAAGACACCAGATGCTACTCTACAAAGTAGAATATAGAACATTTTCTTTATAAACTATGTTATATTCTACATGAGTTTCTTTAAATAAAATTAAAAGAATGAGAATTAGAGATCACTAGTTTTTTTTTAGCATAGTTAGCTTGAACAAAAAAACTAGAGTGTCTTGAATGTTAAAGAATCTGAAAAAATGTAACTCTATGATCAACCTCTGTTGGTTTCATTCCATATGTTAGTAGAGCATGGTACCTGAATTTGCAGAGAAAACACTAAAATAAACTTCCTATTTCAGACTATTTTCAGGTAAGATTTTCTTCTGCTCATTTCAGAAATCTGATTTAACACCTGATATTATATTTTTGAGTGTAGGCATTTGTTCATGAAATTCACAATTGAGTTGGATAGTTTACTTGCACAAAATCATAAAAGTATTCATTTAGATTCATTTTTACTAAAAAAAGTAATATATTTTAAAATTTATATTATATACATATTATACAAATATTGATATAGTATGCACCTTGGATTTTAACAACATGCAAATTAAACTAGGTTTCTATGACATTGAGACATATTTATGGGCTTTAAAACTTTTAAATCATGTACTCCAAAATCAGTTTAAATAAATAGAGATTAAAAAAAAAAGGGAACTGCTGACCCTTTGGTTAGCAGCCATAGCACTTAAACCACTATGCCAACAGGGTTTCCTAAAATAGAGATTAAAAAAAAAAAAAATAGAGATAGATAAGTATAAACAAGTAAATAAATGTGATTATGTGTGTACAATACACACAAATAAGAAAACAGCTGTGATTGCTGTTAGATGCCTTCCTGAGTCAATTCCAACTCATAGCCACCCTATGTACAACAGAATGAAACACTACACAATACTGTGGCACGCTCACAATAGTTATGTTTCAGCCCATGGCTGCAGCCACTGTGTAGTCCGTCTCATTTAGGGACTTCTTTCTTGCTAACCCTCTGCTTTATCAAGCATGATGTCCTTCTCCAGGGATGGTGCCTTCTGATAACATATTCAAAGTATATGAGACAAAGTCTCACCATCCTTGCTTCTAAGGAGTAATCTGGCTGTATTTCTTTCAAGACAGATTTGATCATTATTCGGGCAGTCCATGGTATTTTCATTATTTTTTGCCAACACCATAATTCAGGGGCATTTGTTCTTCTTCAGCCTTCCTTATTCATTGTCCAGCTTTCACATGCATATGAGGCTGTTGAAAATGCCATGGCTTGGGTCAGCCACACCTTAGTCCTTAAATTGACATCTTTGCTTTTTAATACTTTAAAGAGGTCCTTTGCAGCAGATTTGCCCAATGCAAAATGTCATTTGATTTCTTTACTGTTGCTTCCATGGATTTTCATTTGCCAATTTTTTTGGAAGTAGATTGCCAGGTCCTTCTTCCTAGTCTGTCTTAGTTTGGAACTTCACTGAAACCTGTCCACCATGAGTGACACTGCTGATATTTGAAATAGCTTCCAATATTACAGCAACACACAAGCCACCACAGTATGACAAACTAATAGATGAGTGTTGGTGAATAGAAAATAAACAATTATTACAGAAAATCCAATACATGCATTAGTGCTTTTATGATGGAATTTTAAATGCTGAGATTTATGAGACCTTATGTTTCATACCATTTTATGTGATGAGGAGGTTTCTCCAAGAATTAATATTAAACCACCAGCCCAAATAGATTGGGTCTACTACTCTCCTTTTCTTACCAAAACATTTGCCACAAGTTTTGCTGAATGCAGTAACTCTGTGATACTTTCTTTGGATATCATCCTGACTTTACAATCCTTGAAATCATTTTCAAAATCTTTGCTTTTATCTGTGACATGTCTTTATGATATTTTACATAAAATATTCATTTTTTCTAAAGTATTTTACCACTTTTTTCAAAAAATATCATTGTCCAAGCCTTTGTGACATCCTAATATACATACATTTCTATAGCCCCTAGAGTTTAATTTCACAACCCCATGTATTTCAAAGGAAAAAGGCAAAAGCAGTTGTTAACTTAAATTTTAAATGATATCTTAGTTTTGATTTTTTTTTTTAATTTCTTGAAAATATGTTACTACCTATGGAAATAAAATGAGAAGTTGAGATTTCTTACCAAGGTCTTACGAGTACAATTATCTTTTAGAGTCATATAAAATGAAATTTTCTCAAGCAGCAAGTCAAAGTTAAGGATAAGTCATCCCATATTCAATGACTCAAGAAAGTTAGCTTAAAATCATCACAACATATTCATATTTATATCTTCCTTTGTTAGAAAGGAATGCCTAAGTTCTGCGTGGTTGTCTTAGAGGTTGTTGGAGTGATGGCAGTATTGAATATACCAAAACACTGAATTAAAATTGTTCTTGTTGTTGTTAGTTGCCATAAAGTAGGCTTCTACATATGGAGACTCTATGTATAACATACAAAATATTGACCAGTTTTGTGACATCTTTATGATCATCTCTACTTTTCAGTTCGTTGTTTTGCCTACTGTGTCGATCCATCTCATTGAAGGTTTCCCTCATTTTTGCTGAGACTCTACTTTACAAAGCATAACATCCTTTCTAGTGATCGGTCTTTCCTGATGACATGTCTAAAGTGAGCCAAAGTTTATAAGAACATTTTGGTTGTATTTCTTCTAAGATTGATTTATTCATTCTTAAAGTGCACTGTATATTCAATATTTTTTGCCCACAAACATTTTGAATGCATCAATTATTTTCTGTTGCTTTCTCATTGTACAGTTTTTGCATGCATACAAGGCTATTGAAAAGACCATGGCTTGGGTCAGGTGTGCTTTAATAATCCAATGTGACATCTTTGCTTTTTAAAACATTAAAGAGGTCTCTTGCAGCAGATCTCCCAATGTAATATACTGTTTGATTTTTCTTTTTTAATAATTTATTTTATTTTTGCTGTTGCTTTTGCTATTGAGAATATACACAGAAAAAAAAAACATGCTAATTCAACAGTCTCTACATGTACAATTCAGTGACATTGATTAGATTCTTCAAGTTGTGCAACAGTTAGTGCCCTCTTTTTCCAAGTTAACACAAACATTAACACAAACTTGCTGCCTCCTAAGGTATCTATCTAATCTTCTTAGTTTCTTTTCTCAATTTGATTCCATATAGACAGATCTTAACAGAACATAACGTTTGAGGTAGACATTTTTTACATTGTTGGTGTTGTAGGTGCCATTGAGTCAGTTCCAACTCATAGTGAACCTCTGTACAACAGAACAAAACACATCCTCACAATTGTTATGTTTGAACCCATTGTTGCAGCCACTGTGTCAATCCATCTCTTCAAGGGTCTTCCTCTTTTATGCTGACCCTCTACTTTTACCAAGTATGATGTCTTTCTCCAGGGACTAGTCCCTACTAATATCTTGTCCAAATTATGTGAGATGAAGTCTCTCCACCCTCGTTTCCAAGGAGCTCTCTGGTTATATTTCTTCCAAGGAGTATTTCATTTTTTACAGTTCAGCTAAAACATTTTTTAGTTTTAAAAAGACTTCAGGGAATATTTTTGGTTTAAGACTTAAAGATTATCTCAAGGCAGTAGTTTAGGGGTTCATCCATCCTTCTTGATTCCAGAAAATCTGAATTCCAAGAAAATTTGAAATTCTGTGCTGCATATCCCCCCTTTGATCAGGATTCTTTTATTGTTGCTTCCATGGATGTTGGTTGTTTACAAGAATGAAATTGTTGACAGCTTCAGTGTCTTATTCATCATTATGTTCTTTATTGGTCCAGTTGTGAGGATATTCTTCATACTTAAGGTTGAAGCCTTTGATCTTCATCAGTAAGTGCTTCAAGTCGTCTTCATTTTGGCAAGCAAGACTGTGTCATCTGCTTTTGCAAGTTGTTAATGAGTCTTCCTCCAATCTGGATGCTGCATTCTTCTTCATATAGTCCAGCTTCTCAGACTATTTGTTCAACATAGAGTTTAAACAAGTAAGGTGAAAGCAAACAGCTCTGCCACACGCATTTTCCAATTCTGAATCATGTAGCATCCCCTGTTCTGTTCAAACTACTCTCTCTTGATCTATGTACAGGTTCTGAATGAGCACAATCAAATATTTTGGAATTCCCATCCTTTGTAATGATATCCATAATTTGCTATGATCCACACAGCTGAATTCCTTTATATAGTTGAGAACACACAAAGATATTCTACTGTATTCTCTGCTTTTGACCAAGATCCATCTAAAGTTAAGTCAAGTATATTCACATCCTCAGAAGGAATTGAAAATTAGTTTTGTACAATGATTTTTTGAAGAAGATTTAAATATTTTTTATTATTTTAAATAAAAAGTTTTAAATGATTATTATATTGTTTATATAAGACTGGCTGTAGTTTTTATTATATTTAAGTTATTATGTTCTCTGCCACACAAAGTTTAACATAGCTGAATTTTGTCATCTAGATCTTAGAATGAATGTGAGACACTTACTGAATTAACATTGTAGCAGATATAAACATTTATTTTCCTGCAGTACAGAATAAAGGGGTTTTAATCTCATTAATAGAATATATTCAAACTCTCTGGAGGAATGGAGACTCGAAACAGAAAGGAATATTACAACACTGTTGCAAGATAAAGACAGCTATATTAGAAAATAGGAGTACAAAAAAAATCCTTGTTAAGAGGCACGGGATTGTGTAGAATGAATCAGGTAGGAATGAAAGGAAACAGAACATGAGTGGTTAATGTTTCTCACCTAGCTTGGTGATTATGGAGTCCATCGCTTGACTAGTGGAAACAAAAATGGGGGTATTTCTACGTCACTGTAGTAAGGAGTCTGACTCTATTTTTGATATTTGATTACTGACAGCTTTTAACCATCACTCTATCACTCTTTCCTCTTTCTTTTCTGACCCATATATGGGTGATCTAATAGGAAAGCCTGGGTGCTTCCTCTTTTTGCACCAGTGGACATTAAAACCATGCAAACTTCACCTCAAGCACAGGACCTCTCACCCTAGGCATAACCTTACCTAAAATAAAACCTGAATCTTTCCCCTTTGTTTGTTCTCTCAAACCATTTTGACCTTCTTGAGAGGCCTGTACTGATCTCCCCAGAGACCTCAATGATATAATAAGCCTTTTCATACCCTCTCCGTGTGGGGCATCATTAGACTTGTTTTGACATCCAAACCAGGGTCAGAGAAACAGAAAGAGAGGAAGACCCTCAACAAGATGGATTGACACAGTGGCTGCAACCGTGAGCTCAGGCATAACAAGGACTGTGAGGATGGTGCAGGAAAGGGCAGTGTTTTGTTCTGTTGTACATAGGGATGCTATGAGTCACAACTGACTCTATAGCACCCAGCAACAACAGTGTAATGATAAAGTACATGAGAAACATACATACATTGCAATCAGTGAAGTAAGGTTGGACACTTCCATAAATTATTGTGGGAAAGTATCATCTATAAAATTTATAAATTAAACTGGATTGTTATTTGACACTATGTACCAAACACCAGCTCTATATCATGTAAGGAATTCAATGTAATAACAACATGTATTCTGTGACCAGGCTGTCTGCACTGAAAAAAAAAATATTTTCAAAGCTCTTAGGACAGTGTCTGATGTAAAATAAGTGTTAAATTTGTGTTAGGCAAATAATCAAATATATGAGAATCTTCTTTGTCTAGTAAATAATTCCTTTAAAAAGAAGACAAAGAGCAAACAACATATTTTAAATAGATAATTTCTACTAGGTAAAAGTTATCTTCATCAAAATACATCACAAAATGAAGAAAAAGACAATTCCCTACACATGTAACTTGTGAAAGATTAGTATACAGAATATATTAATTATACCTAAGTGTCAATTTAAAAAATATATATTGGAAATGGAGAAAAGACATACCCAGAAACAAACAACTAGAATTGGTTATAATATTCTATTTCTTAAGCTACCTGAGTAGTTTATGAGTATTATTTTAATATCATTGATTAAACTATGCACATTCATTGCTTTTATACTGCTTCTATATAGAATATGTTTCATACTACAAAAAATACTAAGATTAAAATTTTCCAGAGATGAAAAGAAGCTATTAACTGAATTGTTCTACAAATGTCTGGGTTCGAAATTGGAATAGGGTATGATAGGATTATTTCTTTTACCTTACTTATTCAATCTGTATGTTGAACAAATAATCTGAGAAGTTGCACCATATAAAGAAGATTGCAACATCAGGATTGGGGGAAGATTCATTAACAATCTGCAATATGCAGATGACAAAAATCTTGCTTGCTGAAAATGAAGACAATTTGTGACACTTACTGATTAAAGTCAAAGACTACAGCCTTCAGTATGGATTACATCTGAACTTGAAGGAAAAAAAAAAAAAAAAACCTCACAACTGCACCAATAAACCACATCATGATAGGTGGAGAAAAATTGAAGTTGTTAATCATTTCATTCTACATAGATCAACAATCAAAATCCATTGAAGCAGCAGTCAAGAGATCAAACAACATATTGCATTGGACAAATCTGCTGCAAAAGATCTATTTAAAGTTTTAAAAACAGAGATGTCACTTTGATGACTAAGACGCACCTGATCTAAGCCATGGTCTTGTCAATAGCCTCATATGCATGTAAAAGTTGGATAATGGAAAAGGAAGACAGAAGAATAAATGATGCATTAGAGCATTGAATATATCATGGGTTGCCAGAGGAAGGCACAAATCAGCCACAGAAGAGAAAAAGCCATAGACTCCTTATGAGAAGCGAGGATAGCAAAACTTTGACTCACTTACTTTGGACATGTCATTGGGAAATATCCATCGCTAGAAAAGAATATGATATTTGGTAAAGTAGAGGACCAAGAAAAACGAAAGGAACCCTCAATGAGATGGGTGGAAATAATATCCATAACAATGGACTCAGTATAAAAATAATCATGAAGAATGGCACAGTACTGGATAACATTTAGTTCCGTTATATATAAAGTCACAGTGAGTTGGAACCTACTGGATGGCAGCTAACAACAACATTAACAAATGTCTAGCTTACTGAACTAAAACACATGCACTCGCACATACAAATGCACACGTGTAGGTGTATGTGTATAGGTAGATATGACGTGTGTTGAAATTTTAGAATATCGAGGATAAGTCAAGACCCAATATCCAGGATGCAAGGAACGTTTACAAAGAGATCACTATTAATAGGTATGAAACTTCTCATCAACAACACTGGAATATTAGAAAGCATGAGGAAATCTGTTAAGGAACAAACACCAGGTTATATATAATGAGGATCTCATTTTAGGTATAGTTCATTCACAGACTTTAGTTATTTCACTATATAAAATCAATATTGTTTATTGTTCTTGTCAAAATCTTTTGCTAAATATAAGAGTAATCTCATGTAGCAGCGTCTTGGTTTTTGTGAGGAAAAATTTTTTTCAACTTAACATTCTGTATTAAATCAAGCACAAGCCAAAATAAAAGTTCTAATCATGCAAAGACTCAGAAATTTTACTTTTCCTATATGATTACCTTTCCTGTACTAAGAATACCATGGACTGCCAAAGGAACGAGCCAATCTATCTTGGAAGAAGTACAGCCAGAATTCTTCTTAGAAACAAGGATGGTGAGACTACATCTCACATACTTTAAACATGTTATCAGGAGGGATCCGTCCCTGGAGAAGGACATCGTGCTTGGTAAAGCAGAGGGTCAATGAAAAAGAGGAAGACCCTCAACAAGATGGAGTGACACCGTGGATGCAACATGGGCACAAGCATAATTACGATTCTGAGGATGGTGCAGGACTGGGCAGTGTTTTATTCTGTTGTTCACAGGGTCGCTATGAGTCAGAACTGACTTGATGGCACCTAAGAACAACAACAACAACATATGGCTGCATTCTGTGATCAGGCTTCATTCCAACTTCTTTTCTCCAACAGGCTACATTGCTGGGCTTTTCATGAAAAAATTATATGCAAAATAACAAAGATACAAAGCACTTGAATAATATAACATTTTCCTCAACTGAGATATCTAAATATAATTTTAATAACAAAACTTTGTTTTAAAATAAAATTTCCAAATGGAAACTTGGCACACAGAAGAAATAGATAGGAATCATCTTAATTGATGCTTAGATGAGACACTTAAGCTTCATCCTTCATTAGTTATCTTGACGTCTTGCATTCTAAGAGGATGGCACAGGAGTATAAAGGAACTGCAAATGGCAAACCAAAACTAAACCTTCTCTATTGAACATGGGACAGTCTTCAATGATCATATTAGGAAAGCTTAAGAAAATAAATTAAAACAAATGCAAGAGCAGAAATAATTGAACAATAGTAAGAGGATTTCATAAGTCGGAGTTGAATAAAATGTACACAAAATTATTAGAATTTATTATTAATATATGACAAAAGTATCACACATGATAAAGTATTATAATGAAATGTGTAAAAACCTGGAGTTAGAAACCAAAAGGGAAGAACATACTTGGCATTTCTCAAGGTGAAAGAAGCGAAGAAAAAATTCAAGCCTCGAGTTGCAAGATTGAAGGATTCTATAGGCACAATACTGAATGATGCAAGAAACATCAAAAAAAAAAAAAAGATGGAAGGAATATAGTCACTGCACCAAAACGAATTGATTGACGTTCAATCATTTCAGGAGATAGCGTATGATCAAGAACCAATGGCAATGAAGGAAGAAGTCCAAGTTGCATTGAAGGCATTGGTGAAAAACAAGGCTCCAGAAATTGATGCAATATCAATTGAGATCTTTCAATGAATGGATGCAGCACTGGAGGTGCTCACTTGTCTTTGCCAAGAAATTTGGAAGACAGCTACCTGGCCAACCAACTGGAAGAGATCCATATCTATTCCCATTCCAAAGAAAGGAAATCCAACAGAAAGTGGAAATTACTGAATAATCATTAATATTACATACAAGTAAAACTTTGCTGAGGATTATTCAAAAGCAGTTGCAGTAGAACATTGACAGGGAAGTGCCAGAAATTCAAGCCAGATTCAGAAGAGGATGTGAAGCAAGGAATGTTATTGCTGACGTCAGATGGATCTTGGCTGAAGGCAGAGAATACCAGAAAGATGTTTACCTGTGTTTTATTGACTATGAAAAGGCGTTCTACTGTGTTGATCATAACAAATTATGGATAACACTATGAAGAACGGGAATTCCGGAACACTTAATTTGTTCATGACTAACCTGTACATAGACCGAGAAGTAGTTGTTCAAATAGAATATGGAGATGTTGAGTGGTTTAAAGTGAAAAGAAAGATGTGCATCAGTTTGGTATCTTTTCACCATATTTATTCAATCTGTATGCTGAGCAAATAATCCCAGAAGTGGACTATGTGAAGAACGCAGCACCAGGGTTGAAGGAAGGCTCGTTAACAATCTGCATTACGCAGATGAAATATCCTTGCTTGCTGAAAGTGAAGAGGACTTGAAGCCCTTATCGATGAAGATCAAAGACTACAGCCTTCAGTATGGAATACACTTCAACATAAAGAAAACAAAATTCCTCACAAGAAGACCAATAAGAAATATCATGAAAAATGGAGAAAAGGGTGATGCTGTCACGGATCTCATTTTACTTGGATCCACAATCATTGCCCATGGAAGTAGCAGTCAGGAAATCAAACTACCTATTGCATTGGGCAAATCTGCTACAAAAGTATTAAAAAGCAAACATGTCACTTTAAGGGTAAGGTGCGCCTGACCCAAGCCATAGTATTTCAATCGCCTCACATGTATACAAAAGCTGGACAACGAATAAGGAAGACTGAATAAGAATTGATGTCTTTGAATTATGGCGTTGGCAAAAAATTTTGAACATACCATGGACTGCCAGAAGAATGAATAACTCTGTCTTGGAAGAAATACAGCCAGAGCACTGCTTGGAAGCAAAGATGGCGAGCCTTCTTCTCACATGTTTTGGATGTGTTATCAGGAGGCACCAGTCCCTGAAGGAGGACATCATGCTTGGTAAAGTAGAGGGTCTGTGAAAAAGAGGAAGACCCTCAAGAAGATGGAGTGACACGGCCTGCCTCGATGAGCTCAAACATAACATTTGTGAGGATGGCACAGGACCAGGAAGGGTTTCTTTCTGTTGTATCTAGGGTGACTAAGAGTGGGAACAAAGACAATAACAACAGTCTTAGCTTATTAGTTTAGCTTAGATCATTAGGTACAGAAAAAATAATTAGATTAAAAAGAAAATGTGATTTCAAATACCCTTTCCATTATATAGGTAATTTTTCCATATCGTATTTCGTATTCTGCATGGAAAATTAATAATTTCAGAAATTTATGAAGTTAAGTATGTAATGGGCTAAAATTACTTTGATCTATCATAGATTATTATTGAAGTGAATTATCTATAAATGTTTCTTCTATATATACAAATATATCCATTCTTAATATTTAAAATGTTTCTCCTATGTATATACAAGGAAACCCTGGTGGCATAGTGGTTAAGTGCTGTGGCTGCTGTCCGAGAGGTCTGCAGTTCAAATCCTCCAGGCGCTCCTTGGAAACTCTATAGGGCAGTTCTACTCTGTCCTATAGGGTCGCTATGAGTCAAAATCGACTCGACAGCAGTGGGTTTATACATATACAAACATATCAATTGTTATTATTTAATTAAATAAACTAAATTTTGGAAACTACATGTTAGAATTTTGTGTTAAAAGCAAATGAAAGCAGTTTAAGAGATGTGCGCCTGGAACATATCTCTCTTACTTGTTTAAATTTAAATACTATTTTTTTTTCTTTTATGTTAATAATATTCCTACCACCATATTTTTTTTTTTTCTCTTAGGAAGTATAATTTACTCTGGCATAAATATTTAATTTACTTAAAATAAATAGGTTGATTAAAAACAAAAAAAAAACACAATATCTATAATTGATAACTATATTTTATTTATATATGGGCATATTATTTTCCTCATGGAAGTCAATGATTATTTTCCAAGAAATAATGTTCTGCCAAAAGTACACTGCAGTGAGAAAAAGTTTGCTTCTAATCTAATAATAATTTCTATTCAGTTAAAATTGCTCACTGATACTTGCTACCTTAAATAAATCATATCGGTTCTATAAAATGTCAAAGAAATGTATGCCTTCATACTCAAAATAAATTATTGCATTGACTTTTCACAATAATTAGTTTTATATATACACATTTCAATAAATGTATTACAATATGCATTGATATTGATGTTTTGTAAATTATGTTGTCTAGAAATAGAGTAAGAATATTTCTTTTTATGCTCGGACACTTCTCATACAAATGGAAAATGAGCTGAAATGTTATTTTAGATAAAAATGAAATGCAGTTATAAGTTAGATTTTTATACTTAGTGAGCCTGATTTTAAAAGTGCCTGTGCTCTGTTCAAGAAATGCGTCACCATCCTGAGTGTACAACTCTTGCTCAAATGTTTCATACATGCCAACCACACAACTCCTGGTATAAGAGGACACTCCAGCCCAATAAGAGGACAAGAAAATATGTTTTGATTGATTGACTGATGGGGTGAGTTGGGAGTTTGCAAGGCAGTATAATGAGTCTCCCTAACTACCAGTGGAAATGGTGTCCATGTACTTGGTGACACTTTGCTATTTCATGGGACATCACTTTTCCTATACATATTGCTAATGTAATTTTTCTGAAGCTCAGTTGGATGAAATAGTTTCAGATCAGTCACTAAATATCCCTATGATATCTATTTGCATTCATTTCAGAGCCTCAAGGAGATGATTTACAACTTCCCACCTATTTACATATTTTCCATTTATAGAAAAATGAGTTCAGTTTCAAAAAGAGTCACAGAATCAATGGCTTGAAGTTATATTAACTCCAGGTTTACAGAAATCCTCTTTCATTGGAGGAACACTTCAGTTACTTTTTTTCTTACACTTTGCGTTAGTTAACCAAAATTTATTATCTTCCGGTTCTCTAGATTAGAAGTTCAGCATGGGTCTCACTGTGCTAATCAGTGTCTGCAGGTATTATTTCTTTCTAGAGGCTCTAGAGAAAAATCTGTTTCCTTTTCTCTTCGAGGCTTCTAGAGGCCACCCGTATTCCTTGGCTCCGGGCCCCCTTCCTTCATTGTTAAAGTCAGTAATATTACATCCCTCTGACCATTCTTCCATAGTCACATCTCCTTCTGCATCTAAACTCATTGGCAAAAGAGTCACTGGTTTTAAAGGTCCTTAAATATCATATTTGCAAAGCTCTTCTTTCCTATAAACCAATGTAATCACAGGTTCCAGGAATGAACATTTTTGCATGGCCATTACTTAGCCTGTCATACAGTTAATTGCTTTCACCAAGGTCATATAGGACACAAATATGATCCAGCAAAGAGGAGCTGCTAAGCATAGTAGTGAATGAAGGGTAAGCTTTTACATCAATTTTAGTGTTTCAGTTAACTAATTATATTAAAAGGTATAATAAAATTTTGTTATATATACTTTAAAGGAGTGTTCTGTACATTGATCCTTTGGCTCCAAGTTTCATAAATTTTGGGTTTATAAACTAGGTTGTTTGTATATTTTTCATGTGTTCACAGAACTTTTGGAAATGGCTAAGGTTTTGAACAAAGACTGCTACCTTAGAAAATATTAAAGAAATTCTTTCAATGCACATAACAATACCAACAATATTAGAAGTAATTTTGAGTTGTATTTTAAATAAACTTTAAGTACAACCCAGTCCAGTTAAGTAGTAGGGTATTAAGAGAAAGAATTGATTATAATAAGATAAAATAGTTTAAGTAGTGCTTCTTTCACTTCTTGGAAACCCTGGTGGCGTAGTGGTTAAGAGTTGGGCTGCTAACCAAAAGATCAGCAGTTCGAATCCACCAGGTGCTCCTGAGAAACCCTATGGGGCAGTTCTATTCTGTCCTACAGGGTCGCTATCAGTTGGAAGAGACTCAAAGACAATGGGTTTCACTTCTTAGTTATATGACTTAAGGTTTTAATTTACCTCTTAACCTCCCTCAGGGCCATTTACATTCTGCTAAATAGAGACAATGATGCTTAACTGTGTGTGTGTGTGTGTTTGTGTGTGTGTGTGTTTGTATATTAGAGTTAACCAGCACAGAAGACAACTTAATAAAGATTATCTGATAGCCCTCTTTGACTATGGTAAGATACATGAAACGAGCAAATCAAAAATATCTTCTTTTTTTTATTCGCTTATTTGATTTTGCGTCTTTGGATGTATTGTGTGCCAGAGTGAAGCCTCAAATGCCCAGGAACAAATATATTTTATCCACAATGCTATTTAATGGCAGAGTATCATCATGGATCCAGCATAGTCCCTTCTATTATGATTCTCTTTATTCCCATTCCTAGTCTTACCCGCCTCCGTAAAGTGCCAACTATCACATGCTTATCACTTCAATTCTCTTCCAAACATTGTGCATAAATACGTCCTCATAATCAATATTAAAGTTTTATCTCTATT
Source organism: Loxodonta africana (assembly GCF_030014295.1). Lineage (NCBI taxonomy): Eukaryota > Metazoa > Chordata > Mammalia > Proboscidea > Elephantidae > Loxodonta > Loxodonta africana. Next base: position 18,951,716 of record NC_087358.1, on the reverse strand, counting down.
ATATAAATATATAAATTATATACTTTAATTTGTTTTACTAAATGAATTTTAGTTTTGAGATCTATCTTCTATATATATTATCATATGTATGTGTGTGTGCATGTGTTAATATGATTCCCCATTAACCTAGATACTAGTTACTTAATATGTTTACAGCTTTCCACTATGAAAAATCTTGAGGCATTAGATACTCCTCTACATGTCTCCTAGTGCAAGTGTCACTTTTACTGTATATGGGAGTGTAAATTCTGGGTCACTGTCGTTTTTACTGCACAGGTCAAATTATTGCTCAAAACAATTGTATTTACCTACATTCCCACCAGTGGTTTCTCAGAATTCTCAAATCTTCCTCTATACTTCTTATTATCAACCTAAATAAACTGTGGAGATGATGACTTCAGTAAAGCCAATATTTTATCTTAATTTTATTTCTCTGTTTATTAGCAAGGTTGGGTGCCGCTTCATGACTTTACTGGCCAATTAAATTTATTTTTCTGTGAAATGCCTAGTAATTTCCTTTGTTCAATTTTCCCTTGGTTTGTTTGATATTTTCTTTATAATATTTTTGAATTATTGATATATGCTGGATCCTAACATTGTGCTTGATATAGTTTTGCAAACATCTATGCTCATCCTGATACTTGCCTTTAATTTTAAATAAGGTGTTCTTAATTCAAGCATTCTAATTTCTTCGTAGACAGTTACCGTTCACTCTTCTCTTCATTTATGCTTTTTGCACTTTTCTAAATAAATCCTCCCTACTGCATAGTTATAAAGCTTCTCTAAAATTTTTTTAAAATTCTGCTTTCTTAATTAAAAAATTAAGAAGTCACATTGTTGATCCATCTAGCACATATTTGTGCATGTTGTGATGTTTCCAGTTTGTTCCATGTGTTTGTTTCCAGTTCTTGATATTTTATGTACCCTCAGATATAAGCTGTCTGGGTGTCATGGTGCAGTTACTTCACCTACTTGTAGTTCTTGCCTGTGAGCTCATCTTTGCTGTCTAGCTCCACTTCAAGGCTTGCCCACTTTTTTTTTTTTTTAACGTTGTTAATCATGTTTAATTGTAACGGACTAATAATCTCTCATGAATTCTAGCCATGAAAATAGTCCATACGAAGAGATGTTGAAGATAGCAAACACTGTGTTGACATTATACAACTCATAGTTTTTTAACTCTGAATTTTGGTATTTTTCTGTAAGTTTATTTAGTATTTTATTGGCAAATACACCATGTGACCTGAGCTGTCCATCATGAGTTCGGTGTTGTCTGAACCTAGAGTCATAAACTCAGTTGTGCATAGCAGCACTCTATCATTAAATGGAAGCGGTATATATGAGATTGGACCTGAGCAGAACCCAAAGATACAAGCATGAGGCAGTGGCCCGAATGCCCATAGTCTCCACTCCTGTCACATTAATTGCCCTTTCCTATTCTACACCTATGGCCTCATGGGGAGTTTCTTATGATCAGTTGGCTGAGGAAGAGAAAACCCATGCCTGTTTTACAAATGGTTCTAAGTGATATGCAGGCACCACTTGAAAGTGGAGAGTAACAGCACTGCAGCCCCTTTCTGGGACCTCCCTGAAAGACAGTGATGAAGGAAAACCCTTCCAATGGGCAGAACTTGGAACAGTGCACCTGGTTGTTCACTTTGCTTTGAAGGAGAAATGGCCAGATGTGCAATTGTATACTGATTCATGGACTGTGGCCAATGGTTTGCCTGGATGGTCAGGGATTTTGCTGTCCCTCAGTGTTTCCACGGAATGGCCCACCTCTTGGTTAGTAGTCATAGCTCTTAACCACTGAGCCAGCGAGGCTCCTTGGAAGGAATAAGATTGGAAAATTGATGACAAGGAGGTATGGCAAAGAGGTATGTGAATAGACCTCTCTGAATTGGTCAAAGAAGTAAAAATATTTGTGTCTCATGTGAATGCTTTCCAAGGGTGACCTCAGCAGAGGAGGATTTTATCAATCAAGTGCATGGGATGATGCATCTCTGGAAATCAGTCATCCCCTTTTCCCACCACTTCAGTCATTGCCCAATGGGCTCATGAACAAAAAGTGGTCATGGTGGCAGGGATGGAGGTTATGCTTGGACTCAGCAACATGAACTTCCACTTACCAAGACTGACTTGGCTACAGCCAGTACTGACTGCCCAATGTACTGGCAGCAGAAACCAACACTGAGTTCCCTATATGGCACCATTCCTCCAGACAATCAATCAGCCAACAGCCTAGTGACAGGTTGATTACACTGGAATGCTTCCATCATGAAAGGGACAGCATTTCATTCTTACTGGGATATTCATTTACTCTATACAGATTTGACTTCCCTGTACACAATACTTCTGCCATAACTGCCATCTGTGGAGTCACAGAATGCCTTATCCACCATCATGGTATCCACCACAGCATTGCCACTCTTATGATAAGTCTCTGGATTTGATTTTCCACAAAATCGGTTCCATCACTACAAAAATTAAGGCTTTCTTTCATGGCACAATTACCCACTTTCAGGTCTTTTATGTGACATTTGAACTGCGACTCTGAAACTCTGAACTCATCTCTTTCTTTCACCAGTTTGTCTGGTGAAAGTAGGACCAATCAAGGAGGTTCCTGATACTTCTCATTCTGACAAAATTGTAGAAAAATGTTCAATATGCAATCACCTGGAGCCTTGTTTCTCACAAATATTTAATCTATTGGTGATGATAATTTGCTTATTTCTCTTGTCACCTTACACCAAGAATTAGTAGTGGCCTTTTTACTACTGGAGGCAAAGTCATCAGAGCCTTTAAGGCTAGCCAGATTTGAGAACCAACTTAGAAAATGTATCCTAAAAATTTTGTTTCTCTAGAACCACTCCCAGTATCAAATGCCTGAGGCTGGCAAATCCCAGAATCAGCAGGTCAGGCAGCAGACTGCTGGCTCGAGTCCCAAGAACTGGAGGTCAGATGATGCAGGATTCAGCAAGAGCAAGCTTTTCCAGACCATCCATATATATGGGATGTAGGTGACACACTGAAAGAATCTCCCTTTACATCAGGTACTTGAGTGACTTGAGTAAGTGACTTGAGTAAGGGTGTGACTTGAGTAAGGCTGTGACTCCAATCATGCAATTTAGTAAGATATGCCCAAGACTATTTCTGCCTCATTAATACATAGAGGTTTAGGATTTGAAACACATAAAATGGAGGATAATTACACAATACCACAAAATGGAGGATGATTACATCAGATCACAAAATGGAGGACAATTACACAATACCAGGAATCATGGCCTTGCCAAGCTGACACATAACATTAACCATCACATCCATGTTGTAGCAGATATCAGGACATCATTTCTCTTTATGGAAGAGTAATAATCCATCATATGTACGTATCATATTTTCTTTACCCATTCATATCTACAGCAGTGGGTTTTGTTTTTTTTTTTATATTGATGGACATTTAGATTATTTCTACCTATTTGTTACTGTCAAGAGTTCTACAATGATCTTTGGTATACAAGTTTCTGTTTGTGTTCCTGCTCTAAATTCTTTTGGGTATGTGCCTAAGAAAGAAATTGCTGAATCATATAGTAATTCTATACTTACTTTTTGAGGAATCTCCAAATTACTTTCCATGCTAGCTGTACCATTTTACAGTCCCACCAATAATGGATGAGGATGCCAATTTCTCCACATCTTGCTGGCATCTGTTGTTTTCCTTTTTTTTTTTTTTAAGTCATACCATCTTAGTGGGGGTGAAGTGATATCTCATTTTGGTTTTGATTTGCATTGCTTGGGGGGCTAATAACATAGAGCATATCTTCATATTCTCGTCAGCCATTTGAATTTCATCTTTGGTAAAATGTCTGTTCAAGTCCTTTGCCTAATTTTTGATTAGGTTGCAAGTCCTTTTGTTGTTAATTTGTAAATGTTCATTATATATTTTAGATATTAAGCCCTTATCAAATATGTAGTTTCCCAAAAATGTTCTTCCAATATGTAGCTTGTTTCTTTGTTTTGTTGGTAAAGTCCTTTGATGAACAAAAGTTTTTGAGTAAGTCCTGTTAAACTATACTTTTTTTGTTGTTCATGATATTAGTATCATATTTAAGAATCCATTGTTAAATATTAAGTACCAAGGCATTAACCCTATGATTTCTTCTAAGAGTTCTATTTCTTACATTTAGGGATTTGACACATTTTAAATTGATTTTAGTATCTGGTTCAAAGCTTTGCTCCAGCTTTCTTTCGTTTCTTTCTCTTTCCTACCTCCCTTCATCCCTCTCTCCCTTCTTTCTTTCTTTTCCTTTCTTCCTCCCTCCTTCTCCCCTTTCTTTCTTTCCTTTCTTCCTCTCTTTGTTTATACTCTATTTTTGATGTTTGACTGAGGCCCACTTTTAAGTCTCACCCCTCTCTCTTTGCCTTTTACTGCATGTCTTGGCAAGCTGATAAGAAAACCTGGATGCTCCTTTCTTGGGCAGTCAGTTAGAAATTCAAAATATGTAAGCTCCTGCTCACATGTGAAACCCTCACACTCCATAACCACAAAAAAACTCAGAGCCAGTGTCCTTTCCTTGACCTCTCAGGTAATTTTGTACCTTCTTGAGAGGCCTGCCTGCTCTCCCCAGAAACCTAAGTTATGTAAGTAGTAAACATTTTCATACCATCTTGGTATATGCATGGCATCACTAGTCTCAAAAACTGAACTCAGTTTTGGGTGGGGCGGGGTCACTTGTGATTTTCTTGAGTGGCTATGACTCTATCTCCATCACATGTTTCTACAGCTATATGGGGCAGTTCTACTCTGTCCTATAGGCTCTCTATGAGTCAGAATTGACTTGACTGCACTGGTTTTTTTTTGGTTTATCTAACTTTTATTTCTTGCATTCTTTACCCAGTAGGTTCCATCTACTTTTAGTCTCTCATTGAATTTTCACGGTTTTTGTTTTCCCAAAGCAACACATTTTTTATTATAAGTGCGACACTACACTTACAAAACTTTCAAATATTTTAAGCATTACTGAGGCTCACTGGAAAGGAATGAGGTGACATAATGTGTTCCACATGTCATCTTCCTCTAGTGCACGTTATATAATTCTTATTTCTTCTTCATACATATATATGTTTTCAACTGGGAGATAGCAATAGACCTATTTAAAAATTTTAGAAAATACTCAGAACCAGGATAAGGCTAGAAGCTTATTATAGTTGTAATTTTAATATAGCAAATCTAGAACTGCAGAAGTTTATTTTTGGAGGTGGAGTTCTACTTTGTAAACACTATTAGAGTTTTAAAAATCATTTTAAATTGAGGTTTAGAAAAAAAGTTGAATTCTGGACAATAGTAATTCAAGGAAGTTTCTTGATCATATTTTTCAAGATGTATCATCTTGAGAAGTCTAGCTGTGGGGTTATCGAAAGTTTTAGATATTATAAAATTTTTTCTGGCAAGGAAAAGCTCCGGAAAAAATATGTGGCATCCTGTAGATATTCAGCAATAATTTATCATTAAAATAACATTTTATATATTTTAAATTACTGTGGATGAATGAATATAAGTAAAGAAATATGACACATTTCCATAAAATATACAGCAGTTACTGAAAAGATATATTTGGTTAACACATCCAGAATTCATCTGTCTTGTTATTTCTTTCAGTGTGGTAACTACAATTAATTCCTCTCATTTTTTGCAGACACTGACCTATTTGGATTTGTACTCAGAATTTTGAAGTGCCTACTCTCTTTCAAGGTAATGCTCCTAAGCTAAGGCTGAAGTGGTACAGATATGTAGAATCAAAGATGATTGAGAGGGGGAGGCAAAGTCTGAACTGGATTGTAATGAAAAGTACTACTAATAAATATACTTTAAAATTGCTTCTTCTTTCCCTCCTACTTTTCTTTCAATATTACTCCAATGATTGACTGTGGCCATAACCAAACAAAGCAGGAATGAAGTACAGTTTGACCGAAGGAGAAAAACTAATACAATGCAGTTAACTTTATTTTAAAAGAAAATTCTTTGAATGCTAATACATGTATTCATTTTCTGATTTTAACATTACAGGGTAACAAAATTTTGAAACTAAATTAAAATTCATAATGATTGGACTTACTGATATTCCATTATACAGCAAATAGCATTGTCTGTGTTTCCAGATTAATGGCCACCCTACACGTTTCATCACTACAGCAGAAGTACTGCTGGAACATGTTTGATTGACATCTGTTAAAACAAGTCCCCCACACACTGTTCTAGTATTGGTTGTTCTTTTTTTGTGTTTACCTACATAAAAGCCCTGCTAGGGATGATAAGAAACTGTAGTAACTTCAAACTCGTCTTACAAAGTTTATTATTTTAAATATTTCTAGTTAGTGATCATTAGGAAAGTATTTCCCAAGTTCTCTGCTCAGTCCCTTGAATATACCCTGAGCATCCTTAATCACTAGCAATTATATTAAATAAATAGGAGGATAATATTAAAATAATTTTTCATACACATTCACTCTTTCCAACATCTCTTAGCATTTGTTTTTATCCACTGAGACTGTTTAAATATTCTTTTAACCCACTGAATCCACTGACTTGTCCATCATAATCCAAAAAACTTGCAACATTTTATTTTTTTTTAATTTTTCCAGTTTTCCTCCAGTGACATTATGCTATGCTTCACTCTCTGCAGATCATTTTATGTTTCTCTTCATTATCCACTTTTTTAATATCTTCCCTAAAAATGCAAAACTACCACTGCAAATACCATTAATAACTGCAAGGATAAAGTGAAAATACAAGAAAAATTGAACAGAACAGACTTATTGACAATATAGTTCTGTTGGAGGAGGTAGCAAAGTCTACAAAAAAGAGATATTCATTAGCCACTTAAAATCTGAATTGAATTATCCTTTTTTTTAAGTTGTTGCTGTTGTTAGGTGACATTTAGTACATTCCTACTCATAGTGACCCTTTGTAAAACAGAATGAAACAGTGCCTGGTCCTGCACCATCCTCACAATTGTTGTTATTTTGAGCTCATTGTTGCAGCCATTGTGACAGTTCATCTCATTGAAGGTCTTCCTCTTGTTGCTGATGCTTTATTTTACCAAGTATGATGTCCTTCTCCAGGGACTAATCCCTTCTGATAACATGTCCAAAGGATGTGAGACAGTCTCACCATCCTTGTTTCTAAGGAGCATTCTGGTTGTATTTCTTCCAAGACAGATTTGTTCATTCTTTTGGCAGTCCATGGCATATTCAATATTCTTCACCAACACCACAATTCAAAGGCATCAGTTCTTCTTTGGTCTTCCTTATTCATCGTCCAGCTTTCCCATGCCTATGAGGCAATTGAAAACACCCCAGATTGGGTCAGTTTCACCTTAATCTTCAAGGTGACGTCTTTGTTTTTCAACACTTTGAAGAGGTCTTTTGCAGCAGATTTGGCTAATGCAATACGTCTCTTGATTTCTTGACTGCGGCTTCCATGGATGTTGATTGTGGATCCAAGTAAAATGAAATCCTTGACAACCTCAGTCTTTTACCCATTCATCAAGATGTTGCTTTATTGGTCCAATTGTGAGGATTTTGTTTTCTTTATGTTGAGGTGTAATCCATACTGAAAGCTGTGGTCTTTGATCTTCATTAGTAAGTGCTTCAAGTCTTCCTCACTTTCAGCAAGCAGGGTTGTGTCATCTGAATAACAGAGGTTGTTAATGAATCTTCCTCAAATTCTGATGTCCTTTTCTTCATCATATAGCCCACCTTCTCAAATTATTTCCTCAGCATACAGATTGAATAGACACACACCTGTCCTGACTTTACACCACGCAGTATCCCTTTATTCTTTTCAAACAACTGCCTCTTGATCTATGTACAGGTTCCTCATGAGCACAATTAAGTGTTCTGGAATTCCCATTCTTCTCAAAGTTATCCATAATTTGTTATGATCCACTCAGTCTAATGCCTTTGCACAGTTAAAAAAACACAGGTAAACATCTTTCTGCTATTCTATGATTTCAACCATAAGCCATCTGACATCAGCAATAATATCTGTGTTCCATGTCCCCTCTGAACCCGGCTTGAATTTCTGACAGTTCCCTGTTGATGTACTGCTGCAGCTGCTTTTGAATGATCTTTAACAAAATTTTACTTGCCTGTGACATTAATGGCATTGTTTGATAATTTTCAAGATCAGTTGGATCTCCTTTCTTGGGAATAAGCATAAATATGCTTCTCTTCCAGTCAGTTGGCCAGGTAGCTATCTTCCAAATTTCTTGGTGTAGACAACTGAGCACTTCCAGAGCTGCTTCCATTTGTTGAAATATCTCATTTGGTATACCGCCAATTCCTGGAACATTATTTTTCACCAATGCCTTCAGTGAAACTTGAACTTCTTCCTTCAGTACCATCAGATCCTGGTCATATGCTATCTCCTAAAATGGTTGAATGTTGACTAATTCTTTGTTTTATAGTCATGAATATATATGACCTACCACTCCCTCTAGATCATAGATTCTTAGTGTCCCTAATAATGTTCTTTGACAGTACGTGTCAAATCAACTTGTCCGAAATACAATTTTAAAACCTAAATTATGCCCTCTATTTTTTTTAATATATGGTTATTTGTTGACTTATTTTGCCTTTCTTAAAATGAATTTGAGTCTGACTCTTTTTAACTCCAACATAGTTCATGTTTGGATTTGTACTTATTCTATACATTAAAACAGATTTATAATATGAATATTTTATCTTGAAATATAGATATTTTGAAAAAAATGAATATATAAAAACCCAGAAATATATAAGTAATATATAAATACTACATACTATAACTTTTTATAACTTTATACATATATAATACCTTAGTCACTATAACTATATTAATATTTTAATATGTGTATTTTACCTGTGGCTGTTTCAAATAAATTAATCTGGATACATAGATAATTGACAGTTTTCCATTTTGGTGAAAATATAGGCACACAGATCTAACCTTCAGTGTCCATTCTTCCGAGGATTTTAGTTCTGCAAGCAACCAAGAGCAAAGGAGCCAAAGGGAAATCTGATCATGTAAGGCCCATATTTTCGCCCTTCTGCCTATTTATCTTTCTGTTAGTTCACTCAACCTCCTAAGAAGTTCTCAGTAAGTTAAATGGAAATAGGGACTTTTAACTGTTGAATTATGTTTGTATTCACTTATTTGAATACTTAGAAACTTTCTTAAGAAAACATGAGCTATAACTGAATATTCAATGACTCCTCTGGCGTTTGGACAAATGAAACCATTTTAATTTCAAAAGAGCCAGAATGATCAACCTAGAGGTTAGTTTTCTTGGGTAGTTATAAAAATTAAAAGGCCTTGTCAAAGAATTTTTAAAAATTTTTATTATCTGAAAAAAATTATTATAATAACATTATAACCACTTTGATTATAAAACTTGCAAATATTAATTCTTAAGTTGGTCAATTAGTAAATATTATAAGTTTATTTACTTTTTTTAATATTTAAAAATAGGTTTTAGTAATATGTTACAAATAATGGAGACTATTCCAAGTTAGAAAGTAATTCAGGTGGGAAGAAAGGCTTGTTGTTCTGCTTCTGAAAGGTCACAGCCTTGAAAACCCTATAGAGTGCAGTTCTACTCTGCATAATACAGTAGGATTGCCATGTGTAGGGACTGACTTGACAGCAACTAACGACAACACAGGAAATTAAAATAAGGTTAGCTTATTTACCAGATAAGTCATAAGTGTCTATAAGTGATTTTACGAGCTTAAAAAATATGTACAATCATATAATCAATCAATGACAGGAAGAAACAATGGTTACACAAAGTGTCGACATTCACCTGGAATGCACCTGTTTAGTGCTACCAGTGCTGGTTGGTAAATGGCCATTTCACGCAGGTTACATATTTTGAATATCATGCTGAATATTAAATATATTAAATGTCACTCCTTAACATGGCATATATATCAGATGTATAACCCACTGCCATCGATGTATATGAGTATTTAATAAAAATTTGTACAGTTAAAAATGATTAACTTAAGCATCTTTTCAAGATTTAATTATAAGTTTGAAATATATTTGCCTATGTACCCATATTTACTAACTGAAATGTAGTTCATCTTCAAATTTCTAAATTTATACTATTCAATTTAATAGAAAGGCAGAAGCAATATGTGGTCCTGATAGAAACAGTGGGAAAAAAGATGGACATTTCAAGGCTACACCACCAGTGAGAGAGAGGAAAAGTTAAGTTTTTCATTTCTATTCCCCTTTCCTATTCTCTACTGCTCTCACTCCACAACCCACATTTTCTATGTCCTTGGACAAATGTTATCATTTGGTGACATATGACTACATTTTCCTCCTTCACGATAACTGGCACTCTAACTTTCTCCTTTACTTATTCTCGATGCAGTATATCATAGGATTTAACTTTAAAAAAAAAACAGATTTATACCCCTTAAATCTTCCATACAGCTTGAAGTTTTGTGTATGATAGATTTGTAACGGCAACATTGGCCCACATTTTCTTTTCAGAATTTAGTCAGTTCTTCGCTTTTTTGTTTTTAACAATATGATTTCATTAAAAAAAAAATCAGTTTGTTTTCTTAGCTGATATTTTTGCAGCAATGTGAGTTTGATGTGGGCAGAACAAAGAAAGAAAAAAGAGGTGTATGTTGGGGTCACAGCCGATTTAAAGCCGGTAGGCTTTTGACATCCTAGGCAACAGAGGACACACATTCTGAGGAATGGGGTCCAAGCAAAAACCAAGCCCAGTGGCGTCGAGTCGATTCCGACTCATAGTGACCCTATACAAGGGGTGAAATGTGTCAAACATGCAAAACTGTGGAAAGTTTAAAAAGAAAAAGAAATCCTATTTAAAACTTCCCTAATCAACCAAGGCCTTAACTCCACTCTTCTACCCGAAGACACTGAAGAGAGCTTTTATTCTATTTTTAAATCTTCACTGATCCTTGCAAACACCACAAGAGCCTGGGAAGGGACATGCTGTGAGAAACAAACAAGAGAGAAAAACAAAAAAAACAAAAAAAAACAGAGTAACCCTGATAATAAATGTAAATTCTTATTCTGCTTGTGACAAAAATAACATGAGTTTATGCCGGGCCTACCCATAATTCAGAGTAATAGTCCCTTCACATTGTTTTCCAGCTATTTTATTCTGACTCAAAAAAAAGAAATATTGTGTAAAAGCCTCTACTGGTGAGAGTCTACAATTGAAACAACAGTATCTGGACTTAGCAGAAAGTGATCCCACTTAAAAGTGGTAAATATGTGTTTGTGGATAAGTAACTAATTAAAGACTTCATGTCTTAAAAGAAACAGAAAGAAAAACATTATGTGCAGAAGAATTCAATTAATGAAGTACCAGGCTCTAAAAGCCACAACAGCTCGAGGCTATCTATCACCAAAGTTTCATTTGCTACAGGGGCTCTTGGAACCACTGAGTCTCAAAAAAGAATCTGACATAATGGGACTAAATGGTAATTCCTACTTCAGAAGTCTAGAAAACATATTTTGGTGATTCCTAGGCTTATTTATTTTCCAAATTAAATTATATCCATAGTTTCTAATGGAAGACATTACATATACATCAATATATTTTAATAAAATATTTAGCTTTCTTAAGATGTATACTCTAAACACATTGATCAGGAGAAAAGTACACTACCATGTTTCACTATGAACATTTCAAGAATAAGTTCCAGAATTAGCTCCACCAACTTCTCAACTGCAGGTGTTTGCTACTAAAAAGGACAAAAAAAAAAAAAAAAAGAGAGAGAAAAAAAATATGGGAAATATATAAAAATAGAGTGAATCCCAGTGTCTTGTAATTGTAAGAGTTGACGAGACAATAAAATTAAGATTCAGATGTTAAATGACTAATCTATTTCTTAAACGAACCCATACAATTGAGAAGAGGAAAAAAGAAAATAAAAAACATAATACTCAGGGGAAAAGAATTCATAAAATATCCTTAATATGTACAAGGCATGTGGTATTGGATCAAGAAAGAAAACAGCAGTGCAGGATATATGTGGACGAGCAGCACAGCGAAAGCGACAGGTATTGACACCCTACCTGCAACATCACTGTCAGCAACCTGAGTTAAGATAGTACATCAATAAATCAGAATGAACTTGATATCTTAGATATTAAACATGATCACCATTGAAAAACAAACAAAAAACTAAATTGGACATCCATAGGCAATGAATAAACACATTTCCATCTAAACCTCACATCACATAGAAATATAAACTAAAAATGGATCATGAACCTAAATGTAAAACACATTCACAATAGCTTTGAAAGAGAGAATGGTTAACCAAATTGTGTACGTTACCCTGCAATATGTTGTTGTTGTTGTTAGATGCCATCAAGCTGGTTTTGACTCATTGTGACCCTATTACAACAGAAGGGAACACTATCCCACGCTGAGTCATCCCCATAATTGTTGCTATAGTTGGCCCATTGTTGCAGCCACTGTGTCAATCTATCTCATAGAGGGTCTTCCTTTTTTTCTATAACCCTCTACCTTCTCCAGAAAATGGTCCTTCCTGATAACATTATATAAAGTACGTGAGATCTTTGCTTTTTAATACATTAAGGAGATCTTTTTTAGCAGATTTCCCCGTTGCAATATTTTGTCTGATTTCTTGGCTGCTGCTCCCATGGGCATTGGTTATGGATCCAAGTAAAATGAAATCCTTGACAACTTCAGTATTTTCTCCATTTATCACCACGTTTCTTATTGGTCCAGTTGTGACAATTTTTTTTTTTCTTTATGTTGAGGTGTAATCCATATTGAAAGCTGTAGTCTTTGACCTTCACCAGTAAGTGCTTCAAGTCCTCTTCTCTTTCAGCAAGCAAGGCTGTGTTATTTGCATATCACAGATTGTTAATGAGTCTTCCTCCAGTCCTGATAACGTGTTCTTCATATAGGCCAACTCCTCTGATTATTTGCTCAGCATATAGACTGAATAAGACTGGTGAAAGGATACAACCCTAACACATACCTTTCCTGATTTTAAACCTGGTGGCATTGTGGTTAAGCGCTCAGCTGCTAACCAAAGTACAGTGGTTCAAATCCACCAGCCACTCTATGGGAGAGTGATGCGGCAGTCTCTTTTGGTAAAGATTTACAGCCTTGGAAATCTTATGGAGCAGTTCTACTCTTCCCCATACGGTTGCTATGAGTCCACTCAATGGCAGTGGGTTTCACAGAAATATTTTTTTTTTTTTTTATAAGCTATTTCAGCATATACAAAAAGTGGAAGACATTCATGAAATGTTATTGTCATCCCAGTATTCAATTTCTGCAAGAATGGAATGAAAAAGGATAACTTTATTCTGAACTTATGAAATAACTGCCAGAAAATTACTGTCAATAGCTCTGAAAGATAACCTATATTAAAAGGACATGCTCAGTGACTAATGACCTTTTTCTCCCTAAAGAAAGAATTTTCATATTTGGAGATCTGTTATTTGCCATATTAACAGGTAAAGGGCAGTAAATGCCTGTTACAAAATGTCCTCAAATAAAACTATCTGATAACTTTCTGAATATTACTCAGCCATAGAGAAATGAAGTTCTGATGCATACTACAACATGAATGAACCTCAAAGACATATTCAGTCACAAAAAGATATATACTGTATGAACCCACTTTTATGAAATATCTGCAATAGGCAAGTATATAGAGATCAAATCTTTATTAGTGGATACTAGAGGCCAGTAGGAGGGAGAAAGGAAGACACAATGCTTAGGGAACACTGAGCTGTTAAGAGTGATGGAAAAACTCAGAACAGTTAATGGTGATGGTTGAACAACATGATGGACATAATGGCACAGAAATATAAGTGTGAACATTTTAGAAATGTCAAATATTTTGTTACCTCTATTTTTACCATAAAAAAAAAAAAAAAAAGGTAAGCTTGAAGAATTGAAGGTGCTAGATGGGGGCCAAAAAAAAAAAAAAAATCTAATAACTTTCAATGCCAAAACCTGATCAAATCTCCTTGTAAAAAGATGGAAACTGCTTCTACTTGTAAAGGATTTACTCTAGAAACTTAATCATCACACTTATGGGTATACAATTGGCAGTGCTTCCATAAATACCAAGAAAAGAACACTAACTAACTTGTGTTGTTGTTGTTAGGTGCCATCGAGGCAGTTCTGACTCATAGTGACCGTATGTACAGCAGAATGAAACACTGCCTGGTCCTGCTCTATCCTCACAATTGTTGCTGTTCTTGAGCTCATTGATGCAGCAAATGTGTCAGTCTATCTCATTGAGGGTCTTCCTCTTGTTTCACTGACCAAGCATGATGGCCTTCTCCACGGACTGTTCCCTCCTGATAATATGTCCAAAGTAGGTAAGGCGAAGTATGGCCTTGCATCTAAGGAGCATTCTGGCTCTACTTCCTGTGTTATGTTGTTGTTAGGTGCTGTTGAATCAGTTCTGACTCATAGTGACCCTATGCACACCAGAACGAAACACTACCCAGTCCTGACCCATCCTTACAATCATTGTAAGCTTGAGCTCACTGTTGCAGCCACTGTGTCAATCCACCTCTTTGAGGGTCTCCTTTTTTTCCTCTGACCCTGTACTCTGCCAAGCATGATGTCCTTCTCCTGGGACTGATCCCTCCTGACAACATGGCCAAAGTATATAAGACTCAGTCTCACCATTCTTGCCTCTAAGGAGCATTCCGGCTGTACTTCTCACAAGAAGATTTGTTCATTCCTTTGGCAGTCCATGATATATTCAATATTCTTCGCCAACACCACAATTCAAAGGCGTCAATTCTTCTTCGGTCTTCCTTATTCATTGTCCAGCTTTCACATGCATATGATGCAATTGAATACACCATGGCTTGGGTCAGGCACACCTTAGTTTTCAAGGTGGCATCTCTGATTTTCAACACTTTAAAGAGGTCTTTTTCCGTAGATTTTCCCAATGCAATGCCTCCTTTGGTTTCTTGACTGCTGCTTCCATGGCTGTTGATTGTGGATCCAAGTAAAATGAAATCCTTGACAACATCAAACTTTTCTCCAATTATCATGATGTTTATTGGCCCAGTTGTGAGGATTTTTGTTTGTTTGTTTGTTTTTATGTTGAGGTGCAAGCCATACTGAAGGCTGTGGTCTTTGATCTTCATTAGTAAGTGCTTCAAGTCTTCTCACTTTCAGCAAGCAAGGTATGCCATCTGCATAACACACATTATTAATGAGTCTTCCTCCAATCCTGATACCCCATTATTTTTTATATTGTCCAGCTTCTCAGATTATTTGCTCAACATACAGATTGAATAGGTATAGTGAAAGCATACAATCCAGACCCACACCTTTCCTGACTTTAAACCACTCGATATTCCCTTGTTCTGTTCAAATGACTGCCTCTTGATCTACAGGTTCCTCATGAGCACTACTAAGTGTTCTAGAATTCCCGTTCTTCAAAGTGTTATCCATAATTTGTTATGATCCACGCAGTTGAGTGCATTTGTGTAGTTAATAAAACACAGGTAAACATCTTTTTGGTATTCTCTGCTTTCAGCCAGGATCCATCTGACATCAACAATGATATCCCTGATTTCATGTCCTCTTCTGAATCTGACTTGAATATCTGGAATTTCTGTGTTGATATACTACTGCAGCCACTTTTGAATAATCTTCAGCAAAATTTTACTTGTGTGTGATATTAATAATGTTGTTCAATAATTTCTGCGTTCTGATGGATCACCTTTCTTAGGAATAGGTACAAATATGGACCTCTTTCAGTTGGTTGGCAAAGTAGCTCTTCCGAATTTCTTGGCATAGATGAGTGAGCAGGTCCAGTGCTGCATCTGTTTGTTTAAATATCTCAATTGGTATTTTGTCAATTTCTGGAGCAGTGATTTTTGCCAATGCCTTCAGTGCAACTTGGACTTCTATCTTCAGTACCGTTGGATCCTGATCATATGGTACCTCCTGAAATGGTTGAATGTTGACCATTACTTTTTGGTATAGTGACTCTGTGTATTCCTTCCATCTTCTTTTGATGCTTCCTGAATTAATATTTTCCCTATAAAATCCTTCCGTATTGCAAAGCTTGAATTTTTTCTTCAGATCTTCAAGCTTGAAAAATGCCAAGCGTGTTCTTCCTTTTTGGCTTTCTAACTTCAAGTGTTTGCACATATCATTATAGTATTTTACTTTGTCTTCTGGAGTCGCCCTTAGAAATCTTCTGTTCAGCTCTTTTACTTCATCATTTCTTCCTTTTGCTTAATTAAGAATTAATTGATTGATTGATTAATATAAATCAATTAATATGTAGTCATTTTGTGAATCCACTCATTAAATAGAACACACTTTACGTTTAAAATATTTTTCCTAAATTTTATTGCTTTTCTTTATTTCAAATAGAGAGTAGAAAATATTAATATATACGTTTAATGCTACTTTGGTTCATGAACTATAAATACCTTATGATTTTTATATATTTTAGATATATGATATCAGAATGAATAAATATTGACTCAAATTCTATGCTCTCTATTTACCCTTTTTTGGTCATTACAGTTAGTTCATTTTAATGTCTTTAATAATTTTTATAGTAGTTTCTCCTATTGTCCTTATAAGGTATTATCATGGCTTTCTTTTACTAAAGATAATGGAACAATCCATGATCAAGTTACAGGAATCTTTTAGTCTCTATCCTTTACATTGCTAATATTTTCTTTAAATTAACACATGCAATGATTATTTTGATGTTGTAATTCTTATTTTCTTTGTAAAAGTTCAAAAGCCTTTTAAGAGAATAAGAACCCTATTGTTCCACAAATAACACATGCCTTCGGCATTGGTTTGCCGGCTGTGCCCTCACTCCAGGCGGCACCCTCACAAGCCTGCCATACCAATCCTCTTCCACAAGTGCCTGTAAAAAAATTAGCAGGGCACATTTATGAAAATACTTCCTGGGGAAGGACAAAACTGGTAGAAAATACAGAAAGCATGTGTGATTTGCGTAAAGATACAGTAATCAAGTAGTGATGGTAGTTTTTTTTCCCTAAAACTCTACTCCTGATAAATACCTCAATTTTATTTTTCTGTCAGAAATAAATCAGACTATAAAATGACAATTCACAATCATTAAGGTGTGATTAATTGGGATATTTCATGTATATATATTTTTTATTAACTTAGATATTATATATATTAACTTGGATATTATGTACATATATTAACTTAGATATTTTATATATATACATTAGCTTGGATATTATACATATCAATGTGGATATTTTATGTATATATACATATATACAAACGTGGATACTATATGTATTAACATAGATATTATATATATATGTAAGTATTAACCTAGCTGTTGTATACATATTGGGTCACTGAGTCGGAATTGGCTTGACGGCACTGGGTTTGGTTTTTGGTTTTATACATATATTAACTCAGTTATTTTATATATGTATTAACTTGGATATTATCTATATATTAATATATATTG
This sequence comes from Loxodonta africana, assembly GCF_030014295.1. Lineage (NCBI taxonomy): Eukaryota > Metazoa > Chordata > Mammalia > Proboscidea > Elephantidae > Loxodonta > Loxodonta africana. The sequence continues at coordinate 18,934,181 of NC_087358.1, read as the reverse complement.
ATTCATGAACTATAAATACCTATTTTATAAAAATGTATATAAATATGGATATTATATATATGCATATGTATTAACTTAGCTATTATAAAAATAGACATATATTATTTTGGATATTATACATATTAACTTGGATTTTTATATATATATTAACTTGGATATTATGTGTATATATTAAGTTGGATATTTTATATAATTTTATATATGTATTTTGATTCATGAACTGTAAATGCCTCATGATTTATATATATATAAGTATCTACATATATATAATATCCAAGTTAATCACACCTTAATGATTGTAAATTGCAGTTTTATACCGTGATCTACTTCTGCCAGAAAAAATAAAATCGAGATATATATCAGAAGTAGAATTTTGGGAAAAAAAAATACTGTCACTACTTGATATCAAAATGGATGCCAGATGAGACTCTGAAAGTTGTTCTTGAACACTGAGTAACTAAAGCAAAAGGAAGAAATGATAAAGTGAAAGAACTGAACAGAATATTTCAAAGGGTGGCTCCAAAAGACAAAGTAAAGTATCATAATGAAATGTGCAAAGAGCTGAAGACAGAAAACCAAAAGGGAAGAACGCAGTTGGCATTTCTCAAGCTGAAAGAACTGAAGAAAAAATTCAAACTTCATGTTGCAATACTGAAGGATTCTACAAGGAAAATATTAAACGCTGCAGGAACACAGTTACTATGCCAAAAAAAATTGGTGGACATTCAAACATTTCAGCAGGTAGCATAAGATTGGAATCAATGGCACTGAAGGCAGAAATACAAGCTGCACTGAAGGCATTAGCAAAAAACAAGGATCCAGGAATTGATGGAATATCAACTGAGATGTTTCGACAAATGGATACAGCTCTGGAAGTGCTCACTCACGTATGCCAAGAAATTTGGAAGACAGCTACCTGGCCAAATAACTGGAAGAGATCCATGTTTATTCCTATTCCCAAGAAAGGTGATCCAACAGAATGTGGAAATTATTGAACAATGTCATTAATATCGCACCGAAGTGAAATTTTGCTGAAGATCATTTAAAAATGCCGGTGGCAGTATATCAACAGGGAACTGCCAGAAATCAAGCCAGGGTCAGAAGAGGACGTGGAACCAAGAATATCACTGCTGATGTCAGATGGATCCTGGCTGAAAGTAGATAATACCAGAAAGAAACATGTTTACCTGTGTTTTATTGACTATGCAAAGGCATTCAACTGTGTGGATCATAACAAATTATGGATAAATAACATTGAAAAGAATAGGAATTCCAGAACACTTAATTGTGCTCATGAGGAACCTGTACACAGATTAAGAGGCAGTTGTTCGAATAGAACAAGGGGATGCTGTGTAGTTTAAAGTCAGGAAAGATGTGCGTCTGGGTTGTATCTTTTCACCATACCTATTCAATCTCTAGGCTGTGCAAATAATCCAAGAAGCTGGACTCTCTGAAAAGAATGGGGCATCAAGATTGGAGCAAGATGCATTAACAACCTGGATTATGCAAAGACACAACTTTGCTTGCCGGAAGTGGAGAAGACCTAAATCACTTACTGATGAAGATCAAAGGTCACAGCCTTCAGTATGGATTATACCTCAATATAAAGAAAACAAAAATCCTCACAGCTAGACCAATAAGCAACATCGTGATAAATGGAGAAAAGATTGAAGTTGTCAAGGATTTCATTTTACCTGGATCCACAATCAACACCCATGGAAACAGCAGTCAAGAAGTCAAAAGATGCATTGCATTAGGCAAATCTGCTGCAAAGACCTCTTTAAAGTTTTGAAGAGCAAAGATGCCTCCTTGAAGACTAAGGTGCGTCTAACCCAAGCCATGGTGTTTTTAATAGCCTTCTATGCACACGAAAACTGGACAATCAATAAAGAAGACTGAAGAAGAATTGATGCCTTTGAACTGTGGTGTTGGTGAAGAATATTGAATATACTGCGGTCTTCCAAAAGAATGAACAGATCTGTCTTGGAAGAAATACAACCAGAATGCTCTGCAGAAGCAAGATGGTGAGACTATATCTCACAAATTTTGGACATGTTATCAGAGGAAGCAGTCCCTGGAGAAGGACATGATACTTGGTATCTTAGTCATCTAGTGTTGCCATAACAGAAATACCAGAAGTGGATGGCTTTAACTGAAAGAAATTTATTTTCTCACAGTCTAGTAGGTTACAAGTCCAAATTCAGGGTGACGGCTCCAGGGGAAGGTTTTCTCTCTCTATTTGCTCTGGAGGAAGAAGATCCTTGTCCTCAGTTTTCCTCTGGCCGAGGAGCTCCTCCGGAGCAGGGACAGGCTTCCAAAGGACACGCTGTGCCCCTGGTGCTGCTATCTTAATGGTATGAGTTTCCCAACTCTCTCCTTGCTTCCCTTTCCTTTTATATTTTGAGAGTTAAAAGGTGATGCAGGCCACACCCCAGGGAAACTCCCTTTACCTTGGATCAGGGTGGTGACCTCCGTAAGTGTAGTGCTAAAATCCCACCCTAATCTTCTTAACATAAATTACAATCACAAAATAGAGGACAACCACACAATACTGGGAATCATGGCCTAACCAAGTTGATACACACATTTTGGGGGGAACTTAATTCAATCCGGGACACTTGGTAAAATAGAGGATCAGCAAAAAAGAGGGAGACACTCAAAGAGATGGATTGGCACAGTGTCTGCAACAATGGGCTCAAGCATAAAAATGATTGTGAAGATGGTGTGGGACCAGGCACTGTTTTGTTCTATGGTACATAGGGTGGCTATGAGTTGTAACTGACTTGACTGCACCTAACAACAACAACAACAACTATATATATATATAGTTTTCTAGGCTCTAATCTTTACAGGAGCAGATTGCTAGGTCTTTTCTCGTATTAAGCCTCTGGTAGGTTTGAACCACCAACCTTTTGGTTAGTAGCCTAGCGCTTAACCATTTTGCCTCAAGGGCTCTCTCTCTCTCTTTCTATATATATATATATATATACACATACATGCATATATGTATATATATATGCACACATATATGATGTATTAGAAAGAAACAGCTTTGCCTGTGTTCCATTTATATATATATATATGTTTCACAGTATATAACATTGTATATCATTGCATGCTAGTTTTTGAGAACTATGGGCAGGCTCAATGTGTATGACTTTTCCTTTTTTTTTTTTTTTTAATTTGACTTTTTAACAAGCTGTCTTATCAGGTCAAAATACTTTCCATAACTGACATTTGAGAATAGGTAAGACAGACTATTCCATATGCAGGGCCTGACCTGATTCGTGGAGTGGACTAGATGATCAGAACAGAATGAATCATCTGAAGGCACATTCATTCCCAAGAGGAGAGGAAAGAAAGGACTATTTTCTGAAGAATATATACAGAATTTGTCACAATAGGAAAAAGATCGTCCAGAAGCAAAACAAAACAAAACAAAACAAAAATTTCAAGAGACATGAATTTTCCGTACATGCAGAGTATACCCAAATGCCCACAGACATATAATTGTCATTCTCATTAGTAATTATTATGAAAAGCCATAATAAGATACTCTTTCCAACTACTAAAATTGTAATTAACCACTAAAATTTTAATTATCAAAAGTCTAAATTGTTAAGTGTTGGCAAGGATGTGGAGCAATGATCTTTGTTGATTAAAACAAACATTTTGGAAAAATGCATGCCTATTCTTTGAAGTTACCATAAAATACAGAAGTTCATAGCAGAATTATTTGCTATAATCAACATTAAAAAAACACAAATGTCCATTAATAGTATGATTGATTAATCAATTGTAGAAAAGTCATGCAGTGATAAAAAAAAAAAAATAACATAATAACAGGAATTCTAAATGAATCTCCAAAACATAGTGTAGAGCAAAACTAGCCAGCGTCAAAGGGATATGTATAAAATGATGGTGTTAGAGAAAATTGAGATTGGAGTAAGGGTATCATGATTGGGAGGACTCCAACATCTTAAGGAACTTTTGATTGTGCTTAATATTATGACCAAATATTAAAAAAATCTGTGATCGAAATCCCTGAGTATCATAATGACTATACATCTTTTTTCTTCAAATTTTAAGTTAAATGTTTGCCAATGTATCTGGTTGAACGAAGAAGCACATTCCTCACGTGTATTATTTTTTGTTTCATCGTCCTGTCTAATCTTTGTCTGAAGACTGGGCTTCAGGAATAGTTTCAATTCTGGGTTAACAGAGCATCCGGGCACCACAGTTTTGGGGGTTCCCCCGGTCTCTGTCAGAAGTAGGATGAGAATGCAGGAAGGGAAAGGAACTGGAGGAATGGACACAGGGAACTGGGGGTGGAAAGGGGGATTGCAATTAATGTCACAAAAAAATATGCGTATGTAAATTTTTGAAATATAAACTAACTTCAGCTGTAAACTTTCATCAAAATCACAATTAAAAAAAAAGCTTGCCAATATATACAAAACAATGTGTTATAACAAGTTCAATATTTGTTACATTGTTTTTCAAAATTGATTTATTATAAATCCCCTAATTACTCATTCTGTGTACAGAAATCCAAGATATCATTTCCTTATTATTACTTATGTGAAAACAATTTCAGTGAAATTTTAGATTTTAGTGGGGTTCAAAAATAAGATTTATACTTTGATTCTCTGACCAGAGGTCACATTAGAGATGAAAACCAAGAACCATTCGCACTATTGACATCAGAGATTTTATCCCACTAAATACTAATGGAAGATGTAGCTGCCAATTCCAGCATAACCTGCTTCAGAAAATTGGAAGATACTTAAGGCCTTCTGAAGAAGGTGATGTCATTTTTGAGAAAACAATTTCTACTTTATTTCAAGTCATAAAAAAATGCAAGAATTTCGGCACGGGATAGCTTCAAAAAGGTCTCTTCAACTTTTTACTTAGAAATGTGTTAATTCTGTGATCCTTCAAGGCAAGATTTTGCACTAAAATCTTTTATATTCTGGAAGAGGTCCATTTTCATGGCTTCTTAACTTAACTGAAAAGCATTTTGTCAGAAAAGTACACTGACTTATGTATTATTGTCATATTATGCATTTCCAATGACATAAAAGATGTAAACCTCGCTGTATTCTTTTTCTTGATATTTTGCCACATAATATGCATTTGATATAAACAAAGATACCTGTTCAAAAATTTTTTAAAATGTAAAATATATTCTATTCAATTGATTTCATAGTAAATCTAGACATATTTTCCTGGCTCTTTTTTTTCTTTTTTTTAATGTTACTTGATCATGGAAAGAAGATTGAAAAACAGGAATACCTTTCATTTTTATTTTATCTATAGCCAGGTTACTGGCCCCATGAGGCCCAGCAGGAAAAATCATGGCTTGGCTACAACATAATTTAACATTTCTATGAGAAATTGAAATTAAATATTTCCTTCTACATACACATTATACTTAGCTTTTAATTTTGTCTCTGATATAAACTGATTTGAGCTTTAAAAAATTGATACAATTAAATAATAAGTATAATTGGAATTAAACAGTGATTAAGCTACTTATTAAATCTTTGTTGAGCATATCCTTGTTAGACAATTGGCTGTACTGATAAGAATAGTATCTTTATAACAATTGTGTAAATACTAAGGAAAAGTAATTTATTCAACAGCCACTGGAATTTGGGGATAAAAAAATGAAGATGGAAAATGTTTGTCAAAATGAAGCTTCAAACTTACTGAAGAACACAGGTAGTGAAGGAAATAATCTCCATTGGGTGATAATTGCCTTGACCAAAACCAAGCCTGTTGCAGGCAAGTACATTCCTACTCATGGCAACCCCATGCGTTACACAGTAGAACTGCTCCCTAGGGTGATTGTGGCCAGGCCTTCCTTTTATGGTGTTGCTGGGTGGATTTGAACCACCAATTTTAAGTTAGTAGCCTATTACAAACCATTTGTGCAACCCAGGGAACTTAATTGCTTTGACAGAGGTTTGCAAACCATACTACTTAGATACAGAAAAGCCTGTATCTGCTGGACCAGTCTCTTAGCTTCAGTATATAGAAATTTTCATAATATCAAAATCATAACATATGGCTCTCTGTAAACCAAAATAAAATGTATTTTCATTTTAAACCTAAGATATGTTTGATGCATTTAAATCACAAAGCTCCAAATAAAAATCTTAACATTACTAACACTATAATTAAAGCTTTCTGTATGATGACCTTGAATTTATCTTATTCCTCTATCACAGAATAATAGCCTGATTTAAGAAAAAAAAAAAAAATTACTTTCCTTTACAGATTTAGTACCAGCATATATGTTTAAACATACATTATTTATATTTAAATGGTTTTAACATTATCCAAAATGTTGTCATACGATATAATTTTTTGGTAAATTGCTTTTACTCAACATTTGAGGTCAATGAATGGAGAGATACCTATTTATTCAATACTTATTTATGTATTTATTTAAATATTTGTATTTAATACTCTAAAATAAACCTTTGAATGAATAAACATGTAAGTGTGTCTTAGTAGACATTTTGGTTGTTTTCACTGTGTGGCATTAAAAAAAAATACAAGGACATAAATATGCTCTAATCTCAACCACTACTTCTCAACATACATTGTTGTGCAGAACGTTTTTCTCTTTTAGATTTTGGTATCCTACAAGGTAAGTGTCATTCTCATGGTTTATGTCACACAGTATCTGTTTAAATTTTCTTATCTACTTACCATCTTTATTGCTGAGCATTTTTACTAGTATCTCAGGCCTACTCTCTGAGATCCATTTCCATCCAGGAAATCTCTTAGAAGTTCATTTAATTGCCATTTAGCTGAAGGACAAGTAGTAGAGACATTTAGAAAAATTTAACTAAATGAGTAGTACATAGATTTAAAAGCTTTATACCGTACTAATAAAATGGGACACTTTATCTCAAAATTGTCTTAATGCCTATTTTGTCCCATTTGATAGAACTACCCAAGAGATCTTTAGTTTATGACATCTTTTTTCTCTCATTCTTTCACTTTTAATCATTCTTTATCTTGCGTTTTAGTTTTATGTTTTGTAAACTGAGGTTTAAAAAAAATAAAGCTAATTTTTTTGTTTTTGTTTTTGTTTTTTTAGTGATTACTGTTATGTTCAAAATTATTCTTATTGTCTTATGCTGCGATTTTTCAAAAAATAGTCGCTTTTGCAAGGTTTCTTTTTTGCCTTTCTTGCTTTCTTTGTATTATTTCAGAAGTTTTGTTTTGCACTGTACATTTTTTCATTTTCCTGTTATTTGATATCAAATTTATATACATTCTTTCTGCCTCATTAGTGACTACGCTTGAATTTTTATGCATTACTAACTTAGAGTTGAACATTTATGAATAGCTTGACTGCTAACCAGAAGGTCGGCAGTTAGAATACACCAGCTGTTCCTTGGAAACCCTGTGCGGGCAGTTCTTCTCTGTCCTGTAAGGTCGTTAGAGTTGGAATCACTCTAGGGCAACAGGTTTGGTTTTGGTTTTGGATACTTTCCTCTCTTAACATAAAGAGCCCTATTGGCACAAACTGCTAACCGAAAGTTTGGTGATTCAAACCCACCAGCCACTCTGTGGGAGAAAGATGTGGCAATCTGCTTCCATAATTGGAAACCCTATGGAGGAGTTTTACCCTATCCTATAAGGTCGCTATAAGTCAGAATGGACTTGATGGTACTTTTTTTTTTTTTAATTCCCTTCTCTGAGCATAAAAGATTATAGTGAGCTGTCATTCCAGTTACCCCCTTTCTTGGATTACATTGCGTATCTATCCAGTTAGTAAGGCTGTTTTATATTTTCTACATGCTCAAATTAAACATTTTTATTATATTTTCATACAGTAATTTTTTTAAGTTGTACCAATATAACATTTGTGTTTTTGCTCTCAATAGTTGGTCATAAGATTGATTCTCAAACACAACTTTTGAGATGATTTATTTTCTTCCTAAACTTTACATTTTAGAAGAACTTTTAGCCCTTTGAGCGGTAATCTGTCTTTGTTTTTATTTTTTTTAATTGCCTTTAATTAGTGTTCGTTTATTAAAAACACATTTTCTATGTTTTCTGTGTGTTTTTTCACCGTACTTCAAAAAATGTTAGTACTCTTTAATGTGAGTTACCTGTTAAGAATTCAGGTATACAATTCATGGTAATTCCTTATTTGTGAATCATTATTTTAAAATTCTTTTACTTTAACATCCTGAAATTTATGATAAAAAAACTATTCATAGATATCATTTATATATATTCTATTTTTTATAATTTATGCTTTCTAAACATGTGAATTCACATTGTTCAATAATTCTGATAATTTCATAGCCATTAATTCAGCAAATATTTCCTCCTTTAAACTCTGTTTGAGGTAAACCAATTTTCAGATCTAGATTACGTGTGTGACTCTGGTTTTAATTTGCTGCCTTTTGTTACTGCTGACTCCCACTCAGAGTGACTACTGTCCTTGGATATTGATTGTTTTCTTTTGTGTTCTTGTTTTTGGGACTCTATTAGTGGTAATTCTGTATCTAGACTTCAGGTATGTGTGCGTATATGTGTGATACAAATAGCACAAAATGAGGTCTCAGACCACTAAATGGGCCAACTAATGGCAAACTTTTCCTAGGGAATTTATTTATTTTTTAAACCTCTGAGAGCCAGAACTTGATGGGAATGACTTATTTTTCTGGGTCTCGTAAGTGTTCCGCCTTTGACTGCTTGCAGTCTTACCTATTTTCTATTGTTGGTTTCAGTGGGAAAATATTTGAGTTTTCCCTCTGTGACAGGTTTTCGCCTTACACAGGTTCCAGCTTTTACAGGTTTTATTGTATATGTATAAGTCTGAAACACACATTTTAACATTTTCTAGTTGTGTTGTTTTGTGATATATGTTTTCCCTACTGTGCCAAATTCCTGCATCAAGCGTGAGTTATGATTTAACTTCTGAAACTTAGCTTTAATTATCTCCCTGTGCACTCACATTCTAAGCCACTTTAATTCATAGACATATCTGTGATATGTTGCAAATTCAGAGCGCTCTCACTTTCATATACCTATGTGCCAGGCTCACTTTTGACCTCAGTTGATTTCTCTTAATTTCTTTCAGACCATTTATTTATTTTAAAAGATATCTTTATTTAATAACATATAGAGAAGTTCTGTGTTTCGAGGTGGTAGATTTTGACAACATTGTTGGAATTAGAATTCAATAAAGGACTGTCTTAAATTAAATCAACAACTTCTACTCATGGTTCTTATACCTAAGATGAGAAAACAAAGACCAATTATTTGATGGAATCACTTAAGTTATAAAATCAAGATAGAGAATACTAATGCTAGCGTCAACATGGACTACACTTCTAGAATATACAATTGCCATACAGACTTATTGAGTAGACTTAAAGATTTTTGCACTAGTTCAAGTGAAGTTTATAATTTACAAAGTTGAAGCATAAAAAAAGGAAAAAAAAAGTTTTGAAGAGTATGAATATTTTCATACATTTATAACACATAATATGACATTACTTTTGAAAATCCATTGGAAGTTCTTTTAAGATAAAACTTTCCTAAAAAGTAATAGGAAATATTCCAGAAACCAGAAGTTTTAACACACTGCAGCTAATACACATATTTTGGATGTATAACTTCTCTTGACAGCACATAGAATACTTCAGGTTTTTTAGAAGCTAATTGCAAGCTCATTTAGTTTAATGAGCATTTTCAGTAGCAATATTATGATTCATGTTTCTTTGGGAAAGAGCAGCTTGATATTTTTTAAGCACCGAGTTGTTCTGTGTAAGACGTGGCTACTTTGGGAATGTTCTTTTAACAATAAATTCAGCCTTAGATTCCCAATTAGTTCTTAAAGAAATCTACTCCTACACTGAGAATCTATTGGTAATGATTGGAATAATGGAGCTGAATTTCAACAGCTCCGTTATTATTCTAGAGAGAATTCTACTTGAATGTATCAAGCCTGACTCATTGTCTTTCCGAGCAAGATTCCTTCTGGAAATTATCATCAACTGGCCAGAGGGCCATTTAAGGAAAGGATGAACAAGAGCCTTTTTAAGAGTCTCCAGTCTGTCTTATTTTGTTTTTACAGTTTTTAAAATCATTATTTGTAAAAATATCTGATTTTATATTAGTGAATTATTATCAATATCGTGGTTATCAGTTTTATTATTAACAAAGTAGGTGAACATGGCTTCTAACTACTTCACAATTGCATGATCTGAGTTAGAGAAACATTCCCACAGTTTGCTGGCGCACTTGGACATCTGGTAAGGTTTCCCCGTGGTAAAAACCAGTGTAAAACCCCACATTCTCCACAACACTGCCAAGTTATGACCTGAATTTCAGTTTCTTTCCATTATTGAGTTCATTGAAGCAGGAACTCAGAGCCATCCAAAATTAACAGCACCTTCAAATGCATTCTCACTATTAATCATTCATTTAAATAGCCTTTATTAACTTCAGTTGAATTTTTATTTAGTATAGCTCTTTCAAAGCTTTGGGTTTTCTTCACATATTGTGTATATTTGATAAACTTACTTTTACATGACACTCTTGTTAGCTGCTTGGAGTTGGCCCCCCACTCGTGGAGATCCCATGACACAGTGAAACAAACTTTTGCCCAGTTCTGCACCTTCCCCGTGATTGAGTGGGGATTGAATCCTCGTGGGCCATAGAGTTTTCACGGCTGATCTCAGGAAGGAGATCACCAGGCTTTCTTCCTGGTCTCTCTTAGTCTGGAAGCTCTGCGTAAATCTGTTCAGCATCACAGCAACACACAAGCCTCCACTGAGAGACAAGTGGCGGCTGTGCGTGAGGTGTGTTGGCTGGGAATTGAACCTGGGTCTCCAGCATGGAAGGGAGAATTCTGCCACTGAACCACCGCTGTCTTCACTGACTTTCAGCTATGTATATACATATATTTACATCACGAAACTATTTTATTAAACTTAATGCCAAAACTGTTATGAATGTCTGAGATTGAGTATCAATATTTTTTAAATGAATTTTTTTTTTTTAGAATACTTTAGATTTACAGGAAATTTACAAAGATAGCCCAGAGAATTCTGATATTCACCACATATAGATATTCTGGCAAACAGCTTTAGTACGGCACAGTACCTTTATGACAACTCTTATTAGTATAGTACGTTTGTCACAACCGTTGAACCATTATCTATACCTAATCAATAGCTACGGTCCATACTTCGTTCAGATATCCTCAGTTTTTACCTAATTTCTTGTTTCCCTACCAAGATCCCAATCTTGATAGGGCATTACCTTTGGTAGTCATGTCCTTAGGCTCTTCTTGGTGTGACAGTTTCTTCTACTTTTCTTGGTTTTCGTGAACTTGGTAGTTTTGAGAAGAGCTGGTCAGGTATTTTATAGAATATTCCTCACTTTTAGTTTAACTTATGGTTTCTACTCATGGCTAGACAAACTTTATGTGTTATTGAGAGGAAGATGACACATGTAGTGTCATTTATATAAAATTCTAACATGTCAACACCCTATCAATATTACTTATCATTGTTGATGTTAACCTTGATCACATGGCTTAGACAGTGCTTTTGTTTTTCCATAGTGTCACTCTCTTTGGAAGGAAGTCACTCTGTGTAGCCCATACTTAAAAATGGGAAGTTATACTGCACCAACTCAAGGGGGAGAATATCTACATTAATTATTTGGAACTCTTCAGCATGGGAGATATGTGGAGCATAAGAAGTTTTGTGTTTTCCCACACTTATATTTTTGCTCAATCATTTTTTTTAATCAATATGGAGTTATAAAAATATATTTTATGTTTTCCATTATATTATAACCCAATATGACATTATTTATTTTGTTGCTTAAATTGTTCCTTTTTTAGCCATCGAGTTTTCTTTCAGTTGGTACTTGTGTCCGTTTGACATACTCCCAATGTTCTCTTGGGTGCATGCATGTATGTTTGTATGCTTGTTTGTTTTTTGAGCACTTGTTAATTTTCTGGCACTACAAGATGTTCCAGGTTCATATTTTATAGTCTTCTTATCAGTACTAGAGTCAGCCAATTCTCCCAGGAGTCCTTGATCCTTTTGTTGAGAATGGTACCTGAAACCAAGATCTGGGAGCTGGGTATGCTCATTTCTACTACAGTGCTATTGCTTCAAGGCTCTCTCATGACAAAGCAAGGAAAAATGTCGTTGGTGGTGGTTCTGGTGATGCTGGTTGTCATGGAGCCTATTCCAACTCATGGTAATCCTACTTGTGCATAGTAAAACTGCTTCATAAGATTTTCAAGGCTGTGACCTTTTGGCAGCAGAAATCCAGGCCTGTCTTCCAAGGACCCTCTAGGTGAGTTTGAACCACTAACCTTTCAGCTTGTAGATGAATGTATCACCCTCTGCCCATCTCGTCTCCCCCCCAGACAGGAGATGCCAACATAGTCCCATGTGTCCACTGGATCCAAGAAGCCCATTTTTCACCAATATCATTTTCCATCCCTTATTCCAGTCCAATCCCTGTCTGAAGAGTTAGCTTTGGGAATGGTTCCTGTCTTGGGCTAACAGAAGGTCTGGGGACCATGGCCTCCAGGATCCCTCCAGTCCCAGTCTGACCATTAAGTCTTGTCTTTTTACAAGAATTTGGGTATGCATCCCACTGCTCTCCTGCTCCCTCAGGGGTTCTCTGTTGAGTTCCCTGTCAGGACAGTCATCGGTTGTGGCTGGGCACCATCTAGCTCTTCTGGTCTCGGGCTGATGTAGTCTCTGGATTATGTGGTCCTTTCTGTTTCTTAGGCTCATAATTACCTTGTGTCTTTGGTGTTGTTCATTCTTCCTTGCTCCAGGTGGGTCGAGGCCAATTGATGCACCTTAGATGGCCGCTTGCTAGCGTTTAAGATCCCAGACCCCACTTTCCAAAGTGGCATGCAGAATGTTTTCTTAATAGATTGTATTATGCCAATTGACTTAGATGTCCCCTGAAACCATGGTCCGCAAACCCCTGTCCCTGCTACACTGGCCTTTGAAGAGTTCAGTTTATTCAGGAAACTTCTTTGCTTTTGGTTTAGTCCATTTGTTTTGACCTCTCCTATATTGTGTATTGTCTTTCCCTTCTCACCCAAAATAAAACTTATCTACTATCTAATTAGTAAAAACGCCTCTCCCTCCCTCCTTCCCTCCCCCACTCATAATCATCAAAGAATATTTTCTCCTCTGTTTAAACTGTTTCTCCAGTTCTTATAATAGTGGTCTTATACAATATTTGACTTTTGCAATTGACTGATTTCACTCGGCATAATGTCTTCCAGATTTCTCCATGTTATGAAATGTTTCATGGATTCAACATTGTTCTTTATCGATGTGTAGTGTTCCATCATGGGAATATATGATAGTTTATTGATCCATTCATCTGTTGATGGGCACCTTGGTTGCTGCCAACTTTTTGCTATTGTAAAAAGTGCTGCAATTAACATGGGTGTGCATATGTCTGTTCATGTAAAGGATTTATTTCTCTAGGTTATATTCCAAGGAGTGGGATTGCTGGGTCATATGGTAGCTCTATTTCTAGTTTTTTTAAGGAAGCTCCAAATCAATTTCCAAAGTGTTTGTACCATTTTACGTTCCCACCAGCAGCGTAAGTGTTCCAGTCTCTCTACAACCTCTCCAACATTTATCATTATGTGTGTTTTCTATTAATGCCAGACTTGTTGGAGTGAGATGGAATCTCATAGTAGTTTTGATCTGCATTTCTTTAATGACTAATGATCGTGAGCATTTCCTCATGTATCTGTTAATGGCCTGAATGCCTTCATTAGTGAAGTGTCTGTTCATATCTTTGCCCATTTTTTTAATTGGGTTATTTGTCTTTTTGTGGTTGAGTTTTAGCAGAATCCTGTAGATTTTAGAGATCAGGCACTGATTGGAAATGTCATAGCTGAAAACTTTTTCCCAGTCTGTAGGTAGTCTTTTTACTCTTTTGGTGAAGCCTTTGGATGAGCATAGGTGTTTGATTTTTAGGAGCTCCCAGTTATCTTGTTTTTCTTGTGCATTGTTAGTAATGTTTTGTATTCTGTTTATGCCATGTATTAGAGCTTCTAACGTTGTTACTATTTTTTCTTCCATGGTCTTTATCATTTTAGACTTTATGCTTAGGTCTTTGATCCATTTTGAGTCAGTTTTTTGTGCATAGTGTGAGCTATGGGTCTTTTTTCATTTTTTTGCAGATAGATATCCAGTTATGCCGGCACCATTTGTTAAAAAGACTATCTTTTCCCCAACTAACTGACACTGGGCCTTTGTCACATATCACCTGCTTATATGTGGATGGATTTATGTCTGGATTCTCAATTCTGTTCCATTGGTCTATGTGTCTGCTGTTGTACCAGTACCAGGCTGTTTTGACTACTGTGGCAGTATAATAGGTTCTAAAATCAGGTAGAGTGAAGCCTCCCATATTGTTCTCCTTTTTCAGTAATGCTTTACTTATCCAGGGCCTCTTTTCCTTCCATATGAAGCTGGTGATTTGTTTCTCCATCTCATTAAAAAATGTCATTGGAATTTGGATCAGAATTGCATTGTATCTATAGATGGCTTTTGGTAGAATAGACATTTTTCAATATTAAATCTTCCTATCCGTGAGCAAGGTATGTTTTTCCACTTGTGAAGGTCTCTTTTGGTTTCTTGCAGTAGTCCCTTGTAGTTTTTTTTTGTATAGATCTTTTACATCTTTGGTAAGATTTATTCCTAAGTATTTTATCTCCTTGGGGGCTACTGTAAATGGTATTGATTTGATGATTTCCTCTTTGATGTACTTTTCATTTGTGAAGAGGAATCCAACTTATTTTTGTATACATAATATTATCTTAGAAAATATTTTCACTGCCTTCAACTTACCCAGAGCTCCACTATTCAATCTCCTCCTATTAAAAAACGAATAAAAAAGCATTTAAAAAATAAATATAAACTCTTTGAAAACACTATTCTGTTTACCTTCTCTATAGTTCTGCCTTTTCCATAATGTCATAAAATTTGAATTGTATAGTATGTAGCCTTTCTAGATTGGCTTCTTTTACTTAGAAATACATATTTAAGAGTTATCCATTTTTTGTTTGGCTTAATAGCTCTAGATTGGTCCTTGGAAGCAAGGATGACAAGGCTTCATCTCACATATTTTGAACATGTTATCAAAAGAAATCAGTCCCACGAGAAGGACATCATGCTTGGTAAGGTAGAGGATCAGTGAAAAAGAAGAAAACCCTCAATAAGATGAATTGACACAGTGACTACAACAATGGGGTCAAACATAGCAACAATTGTGAGGATGGCACAGGACCAGGCAGTGTTTTTTTTCTATTGTACATAGGGTCACTATGATTCAGAAATGACTCAAAGGCACCTAAAAACAACAACATTCCATTTTATGGATGTATCATTCCTTATTCATCCATATATTGAAGGATATCTTGAATACTTTCAGTTTATGGTGATTACGAATAAAATTGCTATGAACATTTATGTGCTGGTTTTTGTGTAGGCAAAATTTTTCAGTTAGTTGAGTAACTATTTAAGAATGTGATCAATGCATTGTTTAGTTTTGTTACAAACTTCCAGGCTGCCCTCCAAAGTGGCTTTGCCATTTTGCATTTCTACCAGCAAATAATAGTGTGTTGATTTTCCTTTCTCTGTATCTGCTACTTCAGAAACTCCAAGAAGATGGATGCCAAACCTTCTAGATCTATTCTCAGTGTTACTTAACAAGGCATATGAGGGTCTATAATAAAGTGAAGACATAGTTGTTACTGTTGGGTGCCATGGAGTTGATTCCAACTCATAATGATTCTATATGATAAAGTAGAACTGTCCCATATGGTCCCATAAGTTGTAATCTTTATGGGAGCAGATCTCCAGGTCTTTTCTCTGAAGAGCCACTGGTGGGTTCTAACTACTGACCTTTTAGTTAGCTGGCACGCACTTAACCATTGCCCTACCAAGGCTACTTGAAGACACAGTAGAAAAATATAAAGTAGCAAAATTGATTGAAATTTGAAGTAAAAAGTTAATATGATAAATGAATTCAAAAAGTGGCCTTACATTGCTTTAATAAAACAAACAAAAGACGTAGATCAGAGATGATATTCAGAGTAACTCTTTTCAAATCTTTATAAAATAGCAAATGCCTTTAATAAGCAATCTGTCTATAAAGTGAAGGTTCCTGAATGGAGCTAATATTTTGTGCTCTACTAAAGATGTGTAATCTGCTCCCATAAAGATTACAGTGTAGAAAACCCTATTGGGCAGTTCTACTCTGTCATATGGGGTCACTGTGGGTCCAAATGACTCGACATCACAAGCGACAACAACTTAAATGTTTTCAGTCCTAAGCCACCCGGCAGTGCTGCAGAAGAAAGAGCTGGTGGACTCGCTTTCATAAAGATTACATCAAAGAAAACCCTGTGAAGCAGTTCTACTCTGTAACACATAGATTCATCACGAGTGGGTATCTATTTAATAGCAACAAGTTGTTTCATTTTTAACAACATAGAAAATCAGTCTATAAAGTGAAATACTTGCAATACCAAATAAGATTTAAAAAACTGCACAATATTCAAGTCAAATTTCAATGTGTGTGAAAATCTCTGAGAATAATATTAGAAATCAAATACAGCAAGACAGTAAAAGAAAAAATTATGATCAATTGGGCATTTTCAGGAATGAAAATATGAATAACCATTGAGAATTTTATTAATATTTTATCCTTCAACAACATTTTACAAGAGGAATTTTTTTTACAGTGACAGCCATGGGCTCTAACAAAAAAAAACAACTGATTTCTGTTGAATTATCATTTTATACGAAAAAAGTAACCCAAGAAAAATTTGAGAAGCATTAGCAAGATCCCTAAAACTCATGGAAAGAAATTAAAACTTGATAACGATAGCCTTTTGAGATGTTTTATTTGGCCACTCTATAGTGATTTGTCACAATTTACGTATTGCAAAAGTCACACATTCTAAATCCTGTGATACAATGAATTGATTAAAAGTTAAGAGTGTGCAAATAGATTTTGAAAAAATCTATTATAAACAGGGTTGCTTATTAAAATTTTAACTACATATTTTGAAGGGATTTGTCAGAATCTGATTTTTGCCTAATGAAACTGTTAATCTATTGTAAAATATGCTTCATATTTACAATTAACATATCTGCAATATTCATATTTTTAGCTGTAACTAACAAGTTGCAACACGAAGACCACTTCTATTTTGATAATAAAATAAGTTATAAACCAAAAAAACCAAACCTGCTGTTGTTGAGTTGAGTCCCACTCATAGTGACCCTACAGGACAAAGTAGAAATGTCCCATAAAGATTCGAACTGCCAAGCTCTTGGTTAGCAGCCAAACATTTAACCACTGCACAATGAGGTCTCCAAAGTTAAGTTATAAACCTCTGTATTTTTTTGTTTCTACTTTTAAATTCTGCTAGAAGAGTAAACAAGAGCTGTGAGGAAATGATGATGTATATAACAGCTATAAATAATTCATATTTTATAACTCATAGGTGAACTCTCATGGACTTAAACACTGTATTTATAGGCAATGCTTTATTATGAGTTTGTACATAACTGTATTACAAATCCTGGGCTTTCTGTTTTTATTTATCAATAGAAATGTGTTCCCTTGTATAAAACTTTTTTTTTTCCTTTTGCTATCAGTCCATCCCAGCTCATGGCGACATCATGAGTGTCACAGTAAAACTGTGCTCTATAGTGTTTTCAGAGACTGATTCTTCGGAAGTAGATCACCAGGACTCATTTTTGAAGTGCTTCTGGGTAGACTCCAACTACTAATCTTTTGGTTAGCAACAAAGTGCCTTAAGTTTTTGCACCACCTAGGGACTCTTTGTATAAAACCATTGCTGTTAGGTGCCCTTAACTCAGCTCTGACTCATAGCGACCCTATGCTCAACAGAACGAAACACCGCCCGGTCCTGCGCCATCCTTAAAATCGCTGCTATGCTTGAGCTCATTGTTGCAGCCACCATGTCAATCCACCTCCTTGAGGGTCTTCCTGTTTTCCGCTGGCCCTGTACTTTGCCAAGCATGATGTCCTTCCCCAGGGACTGATCCCTCCTGACAACATGCCCAAAGTATGCAAGATGCAGTCTCACCACCCTTGCTTCTAAGAAACATTCTGGTTGTACTTTTTCTCAGACAGATTTGTTCATTCTTTTGGCAGTCCATGGTATATTCAATATTCTTTGCCAATACTACAATTCAAAGGTGTCAATTCTTCTTTGGCCTTCCTTACTCATTGTCCAGCTTTCACATGCATATCATGTGATTGAAAATACCACGGCTTGGGTCAGGTGCACCTTAGTCTTCAAGGTGACATCTTTGCTTTTCAACACTTTAAAGAGGTCCTTTGCAATGCAATGCATCTTGTGATTTCTTGACTACTGCTTCCATGGTTGTTGATTGTGGATCCAAGTAAAATGAAATCCTTGACAACTTCAATCTTTTCTGCATTTATCATGATGTTGCTCACTGGTCCAGTTGTGAGGATTTCTGTTTTCTTTATGTTGAGGTGCAATTCATACTGAAGGCTGTGATCTTTGATCTTCATTAATAAGTGCTTCAAGTCCTTTTCACTTTCAGCAAGCAAGGTTGTACCATCTGCATAGCGCAGGTTGTTAATGAGTCTTCCTCCAATCTTGATGCTGCATTCTTCTTTGTATAGTCCAACTTCTCAGATTATTTGCTCAGCATACAGATTGTGTAGGTATGCTGAAAGGATACAACCCTGACTACACCTTTCCTGACTTTAAGCCAATCAGTATCCCCTTGTTCTGTCCAAACGACTGCCTCTTGATCTATGTAAAGGTTCCTCATGAGCATAATTAAGTGTTCTGGAATTCCCATTCTTCATAATTGTATCCATCATTTGTTATGATCCACACAGTCAAATGTCTTTGCATAATCAATAAAACACAGGTAAACATCCTTCTGATATTCTCTGCTTTCAGCCGGGATCCATCTGACATCAGCAATGATATCCCTGGTTCCACGTCCTCTACTGAATCCAGTCTGATTTTCTGGAAGTTCCCTGTCGATATACTGCTGCAGTTGTTTTTGAATTATCGTCAGTGAAATTTTGCTTGCGTGTGATATTAATGATATTGTTCTATAATTTCCACATTTGGTTGGATCACCTTTCTTGGGAATAGGCATAAATATGGATTTCTCCCAGTCAGTTGGCCAGGAAGCTGTCTTCCATATTTCTTGGCATAGACAAGTGAGCACCTCCAGCACTGCATGTGTTTGTTGAAACATCTCAATTGATATTCCATCAATTCCTGGAGCCTTGTTTTTCACCAATGCCTTCAGAGCAGCTTGGACTTCTTCCTTCAGTACCATCAGTTCCTGATCATATGCTAGCTCTTGAAATGGTTGAATATAGACTAATTCTTTTGGTATAATGACTCTGTGTATTCCTTCCATCTTCTTTTGATGCTTCCTGTGTCATTTAATATTTTTGCCATAGAATCCTTCAGTGTTGCAACTCGAAGTTTGAATTTTTTCTTCAGTTCTTTCAGCTTGAGAAACGCCAAGCGAGTTCTTCGCTTTTGGTTTTCCATCTCCAGCTCTTTGCACTTGTCATTATAATACTTTACTTGTCTTCTCGAAAGGCCCTTTGAAATCTTCTGTTCAGTTCCTTTACTTCATCTATTCTTCCTTTTGCTTTAGCTGCTTGACTAGATAACTTTAAATCTTTAGGGAAAAGATATTCTGGTAAATTTTCAAAAAACTTTTTTTAACAGGAGAAGATAGTTTTAGTTTTAAGTATTTATATCATTTGTTTAAATTTGACAACCAAGATAAAAGGAAATACAAATTGATTATCATCCATTACCCTAATTTAAAGTCTAGTGATTAGAATAAATTGGCAAAAAAAAAGAGATAGAGAAAATAAATTAAAATATATTTAATGAATAAAAATTTGTTTTTTCTATTATTGCACATATGTACAATTTAATAATTTTATATTCATTAATTCTAAAACATCAATTATTTTTTTTCCTAAAATAAAACTTAAGTATGTCATGTTCAAATGTCTTTATTTGTGGCTATAATATAGTTTATAATTTGATATCTTACTTTTACTTCATTTCTACTCTGTGAGTTGAAATTGACTCAATGTCACCTAGCAACAACTTTTAGTTCAGATACCCAGAATACACAATTTTCCGTATATTAAAGGCAAGGCAATGTTTGCACTATTTTTTTAAGAAAAGCCAAGGTTCTTTGGCACTGCCTAGGACATTTCCCCTGATAATGTACTAAAGAAATTTAGATGAAGATTTGAGTGTGGTGTGCTTTCTTGTAACATGAATTACATCTCACCTATGGTGTTCAGTATATTAAATTATAATAATATATGCGTAATTAAATACCCACTGAAAGGCATGTTATTATTTGCCTAGTTCCACCTATTCTGCAAGGTTTGTAAAAAAAATTATCTCATGTTTTACTGTAAAAAAAAGGCATCATAATAGTAACATTGTCTGGGAACAACTGACTTGTATTTTTGTCAAATTACATGTACTTACTCTATTTTGAAAACCCTGGTGGCATAGTTATTAAGTACTATGGCTGCTAACCAAAGGGTTGGCAGTTCAAATCCACCAGGCGCTCCTTAGAAACTCTATGGGGTAGTTCTACTCTGTCCTATAGGGTCACTAGGAGTTGAAATCAACTAGACGGCCTTTTTTTTTTTTTTTTTTTAACTGTATTTTAGTCTCCTTACCATTTTTAAAACAGATCTAAAATCATTATTTATCTTCCTATGATTTTAATTAAATTGCTGTATTTCATTGATTTGTATATACTTACATGCATTAACATTTTGAGCTATTTGACATGAAGAAAACAAAAACTATGTCCTTAACAAAATTCTTATTTTGAAGATAATTTAAAAATTACAAGTAGTTTATATTTAAAATTGTGAAATCTGTTGAATTATAACTGAAGCAAAAATAAATAACCTTTCTATATTTTAATTAAGTCTCAAAATTATTTACACTGAACCTTATTTCTTTCAGAAAAAATATGTAAAAGGTAATCAAATCTAACTTCTAAAGGATGTAGTAGAAATATTGTCATAATTCATTTTAACAAAAAATAAAAATTAATGATATGAAATAGAGATAGTTACAAAGCATAATAATATGAAAACCCCTGAAATCACCAATCAAATTAAAAATATATAATTGCTGTCTTAGTTATCTAGTGCTACTGTAACAGAAATACCAGAAGCAGGTGACTTTAAAGAATAGAACTTCAGTTTCTAACAGTTTAAGAGTCTAGAAATCTGAATTCAGGGGAAGGCTGTCTCTCTCTATATCAGCTCTCGGGGAAGATCCTTAGATCCTGCTCTCTTTCAGCTTTTGTAGCCCTGGAGCTTATTGGTTCCATTGTTTCTGAGGAACAATAGATGTTAACAACCAAGTAGCTCCAGTAGCCCATTTTCTGTGTGTAGAATTTGAGCAGGCACTGGCATAAAAACCAAAACCTGTTGCCTTCCCTTTGAGTCAATTCCAACTCATAGCGACCCTTATCACTGGTATATCTTTCCTTTATTTTGTACCAACACGTTCTCATGGGTCTAAAGTGGGAGCATTTCTACTAAAATAGTTGATTGGATCCATATATCACATGCCTAACTCCTTTAGTGAGGCTGTCCAGCCACATCCTTGGTGTTCTATTCAGGCCATGCTTTCTTAATTCTCACAATATGAATATGCTTAAAAAAAAAAAAAAAAAAACAAATATGCTTAGAAGTCAGCATATCTTCAAGTTCTGGTTTCTTTTTGAGTAGTTCATTCTTTAATTTATCTCATTCCTCCCTATTTTACTATCAGCAGCAAAGAGAAACCCAGCTGCACCATGAAGATTTTGCTTAGAAATCTCCTCCGCCAAATACTCAAGTTCATCACTTAGAAGTTCCATGTTCCACAAAACATTCAAACATAATTCAGCCAAGATCTTGTAACTCTACAATAAGGACAGCCTTTCCTCCTGTGTTCAATAACATGCTCATCTTTTGATCAAATGGCCTCACCAGAAGCACATTTAACCTCCACATTTCTAGCAGCTTTTCATTCATGGTGATAGAAGTTTCCCCAAAGCTTACCTCACATGGTTCTAAGCTCTCACCAGAATCTCCTCTCCAGTCCATAATTCT
Organism: Loxodonta africana; assembly: GCF_030014295.1. Taxonomy (NCBI): domain Eukaryota; kingdom Metazoa; phylum Chordata; class Mammalia; order Proboscidea; family Elephantidae; genus Loxodonta; species Loxodonta africana. The sequence goes on along the minus strand of NC_087358.1, from coordinate 18,911,936 downwards.
ATCAACAGTCTCCTCAAGGAAATTTAGGCTTTTATTGTCAAGTGCCTCAAAAGTCTTTTAGTCTCACCCATTACCCAATTCCAATGTTATTTCCACTTTCTTAGGTGTTTGACAGAACAGCACTCCTGTCTCTGGTACAAAATTAAGTGTTAGTTTCCTAGGGCTGCCATAGCAAACTACCTTAAAGTGGGTGATGTTAAAGAACAAAGTTTTATTTTCTTGTAGTCTAAGACACTAGAAGTCCAAACAAAAGTATCAGCTGTGTCAATTCCTCAGAGCGTTCTAAGAGAGAATCTACATCGGGATTCCTTTGCATTTCCTTGCCGCGTGTAGATATATTTTCAAACCCCGCCTTCCCCTTTTGAATGACCTTCTTTCTGTGCCTGTCTCCCCTTTTATAAGACTATACTCATAAGCATTTGGGAATAAAATCTACCATACTCTGGTATGACTTAACTGATAATATCTTCAATGAAAAACCCTAGTTCCCCAAACCAGGTAACGTTCATAGCTACAGGGGTATGACTTCAATGTATCTTTGTGTGGGACCCAATCCAATATATAACAGCATATTTAAACAAATCTTTCAAGAAATGTATTTTGAGGTGAAGGAGAGAAATGGGGTTATATTCAAAGTAACATAAACAGTAGATATTTTCTATGGTTTGTTTATGAGTTTGTTTTTAATCCAATGATTATTCAGAAATAGACTATTCGAAAGCTCTTTTTTCTTCAGTTTCTATTTATTTATTTTTTTTCCTGATTTTAATGAATTATGGTCAGAGAAGAAACTCTGTATACATGGCTCTTTTGGAATTCATATCTGGTGACATAATATGTGGACTAACGTATTTTTGTGCAAATAACGCACACCTTCTATGTTTGTTTGCTGTCCTTGCCTCCCCACCCCCCTCCCAGGTATTTTTATAAGTAGACTATGCTAATTGTTTTATACACAAAAATGAGAAGAAGATTGGCAAGGCAGCGGTTGTGAAGGTGCCTCGTTGGGGGAGGGAGGCAGCACAACCAGCAAACAATGCAGAAGGTACAAGTTATTTTCAAAAAATTTATTTTATAAATTTTTCATGTATGCTTAAAAATAGTAGTTATTTTCTGAAGGACAGATATGGAGTTCTATATACCAAATGACTCCAGTTTATTATAATATTTTTAACTTCTTTTAATGCAATTTTTTTCATCTATTTCAGAAAATGTTAATCTACAATTTTCATTGTTCTTTTTTCTGATTCTTTATAGCATATTTTCAGGCTGTTTTATTAAATTCCTACAGGTCCATGTCTTTCCACCACCTATCTGTTGGATTTTTATATTGTGGTGGCTTGTATGTTGCTGTGATGCTGGAAGCTATGTCACCAGTATTTCAGTTATCAGCAGGGTAGTCCATGATGGACAGATTTCAGTACAGTTTCCAGACTAAAACGGACCAGGAAGAGAAAATCCTCACTATCCTTTTAAAACCATATGAATGAGAACATTATCCGACTCACTTGCTTTGGACATGTCATCAGGAGGGATCCACTGGTGGAGGACGACATCATGTTTGGTGAAGTAGAGGTCCAGTGGGGGCGAGGAAGATCCTTGGAAAGACAGATTGGCACAGGAGCCACAATAATGGACTTGGACATGCCAGTGATTGTAAGGACAACACAGGACCAGGGAACATTTTGTTCTTTTGTATATGGGGTTGCCACGAGTCACAGTTGGCTCAAGAGCAACTCTCTATCAATCTATCTATATCTATCTATTTGTCTATCTGTCCTTGTTCTTGTTGTTGTTAGGCACCATGTAGTCGGTTCTGACTCATAGAGACCCAGTGTACAACAGAACGAAACACTGTCCAGTCCTGTGCCATTCTCACAATCCTTGTTATGCTTGAGATCATTGTTGTAACCACTGTGTCAATCTATCTCATTAAGGCCCTTTCTTTCTTTCTTTTGCTGACCCTGTACTTTACCAAGCAGGCTGCCCTTCACCAGGGACTGGTCCTTCCAGATATCATGTCCAAAGTATGTGTGACAAAGTCTCACTATCCTCACTTCTAAGGAGCATTCTGGCTGTACTATTATGTCCTTATGAAGGATAAATCTTATTTATCTATTTTCTCTAATTTTTGTTTGTAAATATACCATACATTTGTTCCCCTTATTACTTTGTCCTTCAAATAAACAGTTTGCCATAGAACAGTGCACACTTCAACTCCTAGGCAATAGCATCCAATCTCGTGTATTACCGGTCTCTTGAGTGTTGTAGTGTTACCTCTGTTTAATTTTATTCTGAAAATATCACCATGAACTGCATTATGGGTCCCATATGCACCTAAACCAGTGCTAGTGACAGCAGCAAGCAAGAAGAAGTGTTGATATGGAAGTTAAACAAAAGACACCCCATGTAGCTTTGCTAAGTATATAATATGATGTTCGCACAACGTCCAAATCACATAACTTATTTCACAGAATGTATCATGGGCATTAAGCAAATATGACTAGTTGATTACCAAATTAATAAATACACATTCTTTTTATGTCTTGGTGAAAGTATATGATTACACAGGATTTCTTTCACTGTCAACCAAACCCAACCAAGCCTGGTGCTAAAAGCCGATTCCAACTCATAGCGCCCCCATAGGACAGAGTAGAATTGCCCCTTAGGGTTTCCAAGGAGCAGCTAGTGGATTCAGACTAACCCTTGGTTAGCAGTAGAACACTTAACCACTGCCCCAACGGGGCTCCACTTTTGCTGTAATGGGTCTGTAAACTGGAAATCTACTGTTCAAGCAATGAAACGTAATGTACAGTTAAGAGGTCTGAAATTAGACTGTCTGGGTTCAAACCTAGATTCAACATTTTCTATCTATGCTAAAATGGGCAAATCGTCCATCTCTTTGTCCTTTATTTCCTGTATTTATATAATGAAAAAATAATTATATCTATCCTATTAGATTACTTGAAGAATTAAATTACTTATTTATTAAGCTCCTAGAACATACCAAGAGCTATAATTTTTGTTTATGTACTTATGTATGCATGCTCATAACGTGACTGATATTTTGGGAAAAGTAACTCAGAAGGTATTATACCAAACCAAATCAAAGTACTATAGTAAGTACTGAAGAGTTACCACTGAGAGAATGGCTCTTTTGTTTTATTACTATTCTTTCCACCTGTTACTTTTCTATAAATACCTGTATTACTTACAGATTGTGACAAAAAGCTATGCTACTTCTACAAAAAATATATATATATATTATGAAATGGGAAATATTAGGATAATTTTATTACTTCAGCTCATGAAAGCCTGAACCACAACATGAGTGCTAATATTTTCCTAGTCTCCTTTTATTTATTCTTCTATAATAAATCCCTGTGGTAAAAATATATAAAACGCATGCTGCACCTGCCTGTCAGTTCTGCCCTTCCATCAGCCGTTTGATGTCAGCTGACACCAGTATTCATAGTTAATGATTTATTGGATCCGTTATGGATACGTGGAGAATGAAAATAAACTAAATTGTGTTACTTTGGTAGATTTTTGTCAAACTAGATAGGGAGGAAATTACCACAACTGAATAAAACTTTATTATCTGTGAGTGAGGCAAACATGAGCATTTAACCCCTATATAATGGGGCAAATTCTTTCATAAAAAGGAGGAGGATGGAGCATGGTGCTTATGAGCTTACACTCTAGGGTAGAGTCAGGCAGACTAGATTCAGTGGCAGTCTTGACCTTTATAACTCTATCACTTTAGGTAGACGCCATGCTTGCATAAGTGTTATTAATTTCTGTGAGTTAAATAAAATAACAATCACCTTACAGGTAGTAGAAAAGTTTGCACACCAGTAAAGAACGTGGCACATTGCCTGGAACCCAGAAAATACTCAACAAATGTAACTTAACAAATACTATCTTTCCAATAAAAAGACAATTAAATTATATATATGTATAATTTAATTATATATATATATAATTTATCATTTGGATGAAGGCATTAATTAACGTTGCGATGGCTTTACAAATGGCTTTACAAATTGGTAAGATGTTCTAAAATATAAAAGCATGTTAATTAGCTAATTGATAGTATTTACTGTTTTGGGCTACAGATTTTAAGAAGGTATAGGAGATAGCAGTGGTCTATGTTTTCTTTAGAACACCATGGACAAAGCTATGGTAAATAATAATTTTATTTGGGGGCAGGTCTGGGAGTAGCAAGAAGGTTTCGGTCACTCTTATTTTGAAGAACGTTTTGAGTGGTTGATGATTTGAAATAATTTTTAATTTATTGGCCTAAATAACTGGCCAAGTACTAAACCACAGTTGTATTTATTAGGGAATAACAGTTACAGTTCAGGCTCGGGAGCACTCGGGATACAATTCTTCCAACAAGCCAACCTTTTCCCAACCATGCCTACAGGCACACTTCTCCCTGGCCCTAGGCCTCTCCACTAAGGCACTCAGCTTTCTCTTTCTGTGGGTTGGGAAGCCCACCACGCTATCTTTTGCTTCCAGTCTCTGCTACTCTCCTGACACTGCTTCTCACCATCTTCAGGGTTACAGCTTGCTCTCTCTCTTTTCCCTCTCTCTCTGTCTCCTGCTTCCAGGAGCTCCTCAACTCAGGGATTCCCAGTCCAAAGGCTATGCTCTCCACTCCTGTCTGTTCTTTCTGGGTGGTGGAAGGATCCTTCTCCCTGCTCTGGAATTGGGTCTCTTTTAAGGCAAAACTGACCAATCCCCTTCATAGGCCACAATTACCCTTTCACACAGTCCTGCCCAATCACCTGAGTGGGAGCTACCAGGCTATGGCTAGAAAGGCCATACAAAAGTAATCAATCTCACTACACTTGGTTAATATAAACCTTCATATATGAAAAAACGAAAGGGAGAATTAAAAATTGTTTTAACTCTAGCTCAATTACTGTTATTTCCAATAAAATTTGGACATCAAATTGTTAAATTGCTCTCAAATGCTTTATTATGAAAGTGCTCATGTATCTTAAAATGTATGCCTAAGGCATGATTTTACGATAATCCTTCTCCTTTTTATGGTTATAGGTGTGCATCTACTCAGTGGGGGAAAAAAATCAATTAAAACATTTCAGGAGACAACTTGTAAAATAAGCTTTATGTGTTATTTAAAATGAAATGCCCCTCTAAAGAAATGGTTTTACTGCATTAAAGAGGAATCCAATGAGGTGTCAACTACATAAACCCCATAACTTGAAAAAAAATAACTCAAAAACAAAAATATATATAGATGAGAGGGAAAACGTCCCCTATCCCCCGCCAAGTCTTCCTCTTCCTGTTTTTGTCTCATCTCCTGTAAATAGACCAGATCATCTTTCTGATCCCTTTCCCTCTATGCAGAGCTGAAACTTGGGAAGCCATTTTAAGAGTTATGCTGATTGGTATAATCTCCTTCATGATGTGCTGATCTCAAAAGCTTCCTATCCCTGAGGTTGAATTTGGGAAGATGTAAATCGGTTTCCTAGCACTACATTTTGCAGAGTGTAAATTAATAACTTGACATTTCACAGCTGTTTGAAAGGCAGTGCTTTAAAGAATGAAATATCAATCACAAATATACATCTACCTAGAAATGTCAAATCCCACCCAAATGAATACCACGGCAAATTAGCAGCAGGTCCCATTGTTCTGCTGTCTTTCACCTGTGATGCATTTCCTTCCTTTCCAGGTTAACAACCCCCCTGGAGAGGCTTAAAGCTATTTTCTAACCTGTACAAAAGATGAGTGGAGAGCTGCTTTAATAACAGAACGTAGGATCAAATGTTAAATCTGTTTGTAAGGGCAGAATTGTATAGTTGTATAGTATGTCTGTTACACAGTATGTTTGTATATTGAAAAGGGAAAATTAAAGTGTGGGTCAAAATACCTGGTTTGAATTTCCAAGCCTGTTGTTCAAGAGTTCATCAAATTTAGGCCTCTCTTGCCCTCAGTTTTCACATCTTTATAATTGGTCTTGCCTATTTCACAGGTGCTTAACAAAGTTAAATGAGCTACTAAATGTTCTATTTTCATTGGGGAAAAAAAATAAGCATAGAGAAATTCAAAGGATTATTAATTTTATAAATATCTTTTTCTGATCATATATGTTTACATAAGAGTGTGCATCCTGTTCACCAGATTACGACCCCTAGTAATTGTACCTACAATTTGTCTCGAATAAGAAATACCTTAATGAAATTAACTGCCGTTCAGTAATTGAGTCCATGTGAGGAAATATAGGCCAGAACCACTTAATATTTCATACCTAAAGGACATCCGTCATCTCTTCATAAATTTTAAAAATATAGTTCAGCTGGTGTCTTCAATATGCCGTTTCTGGTTCCCAAGTAGCAATTAACGCTTGGAATTATTCAGAATATTTCTGTACTTTTATTGTACACTTATAGTAAAAACTTCTGCTATATATATGTACATATAATACTATACATACACTACATAAAACAACTTGTTGCCATCCAGTCAATTTTGACTCACAGTGACCCTATAGGACAGAGTAGAACTGCCCCATAGGGTTTCCAAGGGGCAGATGGTGGGTTTGAACTCCCCACATTTTGGTTAGCAGCTGAGCTCTTAACCACTGTGCCACCAGGGTGCCATGTATGAGTGAAAGCAAACAAAAAAGTTGTTGTTGATGCCATTGTTGTTGTTGTTGCTGTTGTTAGTTGCCATGGAGTCAATTCAAATTCATAGTGACCCCATGTGTGCAGAGTAAAACTGCTCCACAGAGCTTTCAAGGCTATGACCTTTCAGAAGCAGATCATTAGGCTTGCCTTCCAGGGCGCCTCTGGCTGAGTTCGAACTCCCAGCCTTTCAGCCAGTAGTCCAGGGCTTAACTGTCTGCATCACCCAAGGACTCCTAAAAGAACTGTTAGTAGATAAATATGCAGATGTTCTTAATCAAATAGGACCAGTGAAAGAATTATCATTTTGCTTAGTTGTTTCTTGTCTTCGAAAATAAACATATATCTTTTGTGATTAGAAAATTCAAAAGAGTTCTACAAATAAAGATATTCATACAATTTGACAATAAAATTCCACATATAGAATTCATCCTAAGAGGAATAAGTAAAAAGCAGTAGCTTGAAATATAGGCATAATTTCTTCCAAGTATTTTATATTTCATTTAGAAAACAAATAAAAATAACTAGTTCCGAGTATACTATTTCACTATTTCTTCCACCACTAGTTGTTTCTAGTTGCCATCAAGTCAATTCTTACTCATGGCAGCCCCGTGTGTGCAGAATAAAACTCCTCCATAGGGTTTTCAAGGCTGTAACCTTTCAGAAGCAGATTGCCTGGGCTGTCTTCCAAGGAGCCTCTGGGTGGGTTCGAACCACCAACCTTTGAGTTAACAGCTGAGCTCTTAACTAGTGTGCCACCAGGCTCCTTTTTAGTTAGTCATCGAGCGCTTAACTGTTTGTTCCACCCGGGGAAACCTAGCTGGTTTATAACCAACCAAAACCAAAGCCATTGCCACTGAGTTGATTTCAACTCTTAAGGACCCTGTAGGACAGAGTAGATCTGCTCCATAGGGTTTCCAAGTTGTAATCTTTATCGAAGCAGACTGCTACATCTTCCTCCACTACGCTGCTGGCAGGTTTGAATGCTCAACTTTTCTGTTAGCATCCAAGGGCTTAACCTCTGTGCCACCAGGGCTCCCAGTTGGTTTATAGCTATTCATTATTACCGTTGTGTTATCTTGTCTCTACTAAGCTGTTTTTTTTGTTGTTGTTGTCATTGTTTACTTTTTTTTTTTACTTATTTAATACTATTACCTCATAAGGAAACCCTGGTGGCATAGTGGTTAAGTGCTATGGCTGCTAACCAAAAGGTCAGCAATTCGAATCCACTAGGCTGTCCTTGGAAACTCTATGGGGGCAGTTCTACTCTGTCTTATAGGGTACCTATGAGTCCGAATCGACTTGATGGCAATGGGTTTGGTTTTGTTTGGGTTTATTACCCCATAATGTGGGTATTGATATAACCTATTAATAGATTAGGAAACCAAGGTTTTTTGTTTTGTTTTGTTTTGTTTTAGATATTTAAGCAAATTGCCAATCTCACTCAGCTAGTCAGTAAAGGAAAACAAAAAACAGTTGTCATCTAGTCATGGTGACCCTGTGTGTTTTAGAGTAGAACTGCACTCCAGTCTATGAGGTTTTCAATGGCTGTGATCTTTCAGATCACAGTCTTTCTTCTCAGGCTCATCTGGGTAGATTTGAACCACCAACCTTCCAGTGAATAGCCAGGTGCTTAACCATTTGCACAACCCAAGATTCAGACCCAGATTTGCCTCTTTCCAAAGAATATGATCTAACTGATTAATAAAATAAAATAAATATACACATTTTATTCATGAAAAAATACCATGATTGTTAATTTTTAAAACTTTGGATGAATAAGATTGTTTTTCTTTTTATTCATAGAATGATGATTTGATTCAAATTTGGTATATAAAATGTAATTTAAATTTTATTTCTTTCCAATGCAACAAAAAAGTATATATGATTTTACTCATTGATAATTTGCAAAATTGTATTACTTTTTATATTGTAGATTATTAAAATTAAATTAATTGAATATGTATTATCATAATCTTGGTTTTATCTCTAAGTATTTGTCTGATTTTCCATTACTACTGTCAACATATTTGGTGCTAAATCACCTATACATCTATAAGACAGAAATACAGAGGTGTGGTAAATATATAAATTATTCTGTATCCCTCAATTTTTGGAATTGCTAATACTGTGGGGATAGAGGTTGCATGCATTATTCTAATAAAAGTTTAAACAAGGACAAAAATAATTTTACTTTTCTTTTTCCCTCAATGTCAGATTGATTTTCCAAAGACTCCACATGTATTTTAAATTTTCATAAAGGTTTCACCTAGATTGTGAAATTTAAACTGCTCAGAAACCTTTTGAGTTTGGTGGAGAGTTTTTATATTCCAAGTGTGAGAGTTTAAACATATGGATAAGGAGACCTATATAAAATATATTTGAAAATTATCGTTTTATTCTATTAATAAGCTCCATCAATAGCTGAAAGGAACTGTCATGAAGCATGAGATTCACTTCATCTCTCCACTTACTAGTTTTGTATTCTTGAGCACGTTGCTCAGTTTCTTCTCCTGTAAAAGAGGAATGACAACAGTTCCTCCACTTAAGGGCACATTGCCCTGGGCGAGTGAGATAACTAGGGTATGATAACTGTTTTAGTGAGTGGTGGGTTGTTAATAGGTTCTCCATGAATGCTAGTTGTTGTTATTAGTATTAGAAGTTGTGCTTCTCCTTGGGTATGATAAAAATATTTTATCAGCTTTACAGGGTCAAAAACCCATATTGACAAGGTTACTTCCAGAAGATGAAAATGGCCATTAAAAGGCATTTTTTAAATAACGTATTTTTCTAGCTCTAATATTACCTAATGAACAAAAGCTTTAGATATCCTCAAATTCTTCCCCCAAAGTTCTAATTTCTCATGAGAGGCATTTCATTTGCATATTTCTAAATACTCCATTCACTTGTCTCATAGCTCTCTAATCCATGGTTAAAATACTTTCAAATAGATGGTGCTGATGTCTCACCCACGGAAGGGTTCCACCTTCCATGACTTCCAAAATGAGTGGTGTCTCATGTTCTCAGTGTACAACACAGATGATAATGTAGCACTTTGAGTATGGTAAATATCAGTAGATAAATACATAAACAAAAGGTATCTTTGTTGTTTCTTGTTTTCGTATCAATGATTTTTAAGAGTGCAAGGTGGTCCTGAAGGAAGTGAAATTATAGTGAACATGTTCCCATTTATACCGGACATTATGAAAACAGTACCACTAGTAGTTTAAGCCCTGAATATAGGCCATGACTGCCATGAGTCTGTATTGTGGAAATTCACTGGTTGATGAGTTTCACCTTTAAGCAAACAGATAAAGATTTATGCTCAGCAGCAGTTAAGCCTCTGTTCAAGCGGTATCCTTATGATTCCAATAAGCAGTTACTACTATCCTACAGGACCCAGCCCATGTAGAGACATGGTGGGATATCAGGAAAAGGGGATCAGGGAAGGTATGGTTGATGCCATTACATCCTCCTTTCTAAAGAGCCTGGCCATTAGAAGTATTATGTTTGCAATTTTTCCATCACCTTAATCACAGCCAATTAATGTAACTGCCGTCCATAAGTTGCACTCCTGTAAAAAGGTGAATTGTCAAAAGTCGTGTGATAGATATACGGTAAAACCTGTGAAAGTTGAAATTTGTGTAAAGAAGAAACCAGTCAGAGAAGGAAAACATAAATGCTTTCCACTAATAGAAAGAGATGGAAAAGTGATCAGGCTGCACCCTGTTATAGGCATAAGACTTGCCAGACTCGAAAAAGAGTGGCTGCTGAGGCTGCTTATGTACAGTCTAACACCTCATGGGATTTGGTTCCTTGGTTTGGAGGTTTAGGGTCATAGTTTCACAGGAAATTCCAATTAATTGGCCTAATAACATGTTTAGCACTTCTGTTCTATCTCCTAGAGCCCCGGTGGCACAATGGTTAAGAGGTACGGCTGCTAACCAAAAGGTTGGCGTTTCAAATCCACCAGCCATTCCTTGGAAGCCCTATGAGGCAGTTCTACTCTATTCTATAGGGTCACTATGGGTCAAAATTGTCTTGACGGCAACTGGTTTTTGTTTTTGTTTTTGGTACTATCTCCTAGTTGGGTACGTAGTGCCTGGGGTCGTAAAAGCTTGCAAGCAGCCATCCAAGGCATAACAATTGATCTCTATTCTCCTGGAGCAACAGAGGAAGAGAGTCAGGAATGGAGGAAGAAATTAAAAGTGGTTAACTGCCTCCAAGAACAGTTGCCTCTTTTGGCATGAGACCACAAGAACCAGATGGTGCCTGGCTATTATTACTGAATATTTTGATCAAAGATCCTATGGAAGAATCATCATCAAGAGGGGCAAAATGCAGAACAGAATTTCAAATTCTCATAGACTCCAGACTTTCTGGAGCCATGGGGGCTGGATGAACCTCTGAAACTAGTGCCCTAAGACAATCTTTAAACTTTAAAACAAAAATATCCCCTGGTGCCTTCTTAAATCCAAATAATAGCTTGACTAGTAAAAAAAAAAAGTCTGTCTTGATCACGATGCTCTTTTAAGATCTATCTACATGAGAGCAAACTGAAAACATCAACTTGAAAGATTAGATAGGAACGTTAGAGAGCAGTAAGTTTATGTTAATGGAGGAGGAGCAACTCAGAAAAAGAGGATGAGAATGGTTGCACTACTCAAAGAATATAATCAGTGTCATTGAATTGTATATAAAGAAGCTGTTGAATTGATGAATGTTCTGTTGTGTATATTCTCAACAACATAAATAAATAAATAATTGGAAAAAATTTATATTTGAACTGCTTGTCTGGGACAGTAATCACCACCATTCTTCAGCCCTGATGCACCATCTTTATTTCTTTGGTTGGTTCATTCATTATGAAGAAAAAATGTATAGGTATATATTTATGTATATATATATACACATGCATACCTACTCCTCACTTATCAACTGTCTCCTTATCTGATATTTCACATTTATGACAATAGTAAAAATCTACTGCCAGACTATTTTACACATCAGTTATGTGCATCTGACAGTAACTCTTTCATGACCAATGGGACATATAGCGCCCACCTACATTTTCTGCCTCTCCATCCAGAGAGACATATGTGTCCTATACAATATTATGTGATCTGATGTGGTCATCCTCCATTTTTGCATAATGCTGATTTTCACATAATGACCTGGTCTTTGGAACCTAACCATGGCAATAAGTAAAGAGTGGGTGTGTGTGTGTAAGTGTATGTATATATATATACATGAGACTAGAAGAGCATTCGATTTTTAAGAGCTTTAATTCACAACTTCCTATATAAAAGTGTTGACTATGGCACTTGCTAAATTGAATTGTCAGAATGGAATATGGTACCTTGCATTTATAATTCCTCCAGGCTATGTCTAACCTTTGTTTATACTCTGTGCCTACTGCAGAAGTTAGTACTGTCTCAGCATAAAATGAACAAATACATATATTGAAAATATAAACCATCTTTTTTTTTTTTTTTTTTCTGACTGCGTGAAGATCTTCAAGGCACCATGCAAATTATATCACTTGGGAATCTACTTTAGTTGTGTTCATTCTCTCAGCTTAAAATAAATCCAAGAGTCTTTGATGGTCCTTAAACAGTGAATTGTGTGTTCTCTTTGCCAAAAAAGAGTTAACTGTTTTCAGAACTTTTTATTGAGTTGTGATATTGAGCTATCTTTGTGTTTTCACCTCTCTTTTAATAGCATTTGCTATTTCTCTACCTACCAGCATAACCCTAGTTTTATGCAAGCTTAGCTTTTGTCTTTAAAGGCCGTAGAGACTTACATCAATCATTCTTGCTCCCTAATTTTCCAAACAGTAAAACCTGTCCAGTTTCTTATCATAATAAACTCTTGAAATCTTTAATGAGTTTGATTCTAAATCTGAACTTGTTTTATGAAGCAAAACATTTTGTGTTGCCGCAAAGTAGTAACCCCCTTTATTAAATAAAGCTAGTGATAGTCTGTAATAGATACTACTTTCAGGTCATTGTCATATATATGGAAGTAGTAGATAGTAGAGGGAAAGGCCGTTCATTCAGAGCACTGTCCATAAACAGTCACCAATATTTTCTTACTATGCTTCTTCCCTAAAAATAGTTTTAATAGTCTTCTTGGTAGGAACAAGACATTTAGATTGCTGTCATTAAATTCCTGGCTTATATTTGTTAAAGAATAATCTCTAGATTAAAAAAATAAATACTTTGAAAAGAGGTTTTAAGTCAGTGGCTCTGCTGTGTGACAAGAAAGCAGATCCCATATATTTATCTTTTTTCTTTCTGATAGGGATAAAATCTGCAGCATTTTAGAGAAGGTGTTTCATAATTCCATAAACAGATCAACTAGGCTTTAAGCTGGCCCAGTCAAGACACACTCTTCTGTCAAAAAAAAAAAAAACAACTTTGTAGTTCTCAAAATCTCTTTCTTTATGCCTATTGAAATTTTCTTCCCTTGAACTAATAGCACTAGCAGAAGATATCCCAGACGAAACTTATTTTTATAATTAAGCTATCTATTTAATGTAAATTTCTGAGAATTCCCTTTAATAGCTTTTGTTTTTTCATTCAGGGAAGTAAAGGCTAGTTATAATCATCTTATTTATATGCATTGAAAAATGTATTATATGCGTCAAATCATGATTAAAACCCTCAATTCCTCTCTCAAATAGGCTATTAATTCCGATTGTTGGACAACATGATGCACATATGAAAGTTGACCTCTTTTCCTTTTTTTTTTTTTTAACCAACAGAGAATCAGTCCAGCAACTAATACAGGAAGTAACAGCCTCCCATCTCTACATCCTTTTATCTTCCTGAATATTAACGACCAGCACTCATTTAGTCATTCTTCTTAGCATTTTAAAACATTAGCAGATTCTCTGTTCCTACCTTCTGTTTGAATCACTGGTTCCAACTCCCTTATGACACCTTATATCTTCCATCCCCCCCAAAAAACATGGCCATCCACAATACCACCACCACAAACAAACAAAAAGAACAAGAGAGGCTTGAGAAATTGCCAAGTGTTTTCTGAGACATTGCTCTTTCAATATAGTCTTTTGATCATACTAAGAGTTGAACATTTCTGAAAGTAGAGACCCATGACTGTTAATTCTAAGAAAATTTGGAAGCAGAGGAAAGAGAACTGCCAGGTGATATCAGGAGCTGAATTTGCAAGAATAAGTGAACATTTTTTTTTTTTTCCCAAGTAGTATGTAGAATTGATTTTAGGGGACTGGAATAGGCAAAAATGGAAGTAAAGTTATGAAATTTTGAGTAAAAATAGTCTGGATTTCAGATAATATAGGACATACTACATATATACTGCAAATATTTATATTCAAGTAAATTTCATTATTTTAATACTAATTTTCAAAAAGAATGGATTAAGAGGAAGGCTGAGATAAAATCTAAAGTAGTGCATATAAAGCAGTATTTTCTTTGAGCTATTTTATCTTAAAGGTGCAAGTTAGAATCATGAAGGCAATAGACATATTAACTCAGACTCACCAGCTGATTCCATGGAAATCTACCACCTGGGATTCAAGAGAGTGGAAGGAGAAAGTGTAAAGTGTGTGATATCAAAATGGCTCATAAAATTTTGTTATAATCTAGGTTTACTATACCATATCAGTCTTGCTGGCCATTGTCATGGTGTCCAATGAAAATATTTGTACGCCTATTTTTTTTTTTTTTTATAGCCGTAACTCTGGAACCCAGGTGGCACAGTGGTTAAGCGCTTGGCTACTAAACAAAAGATCAGCAGTTCGAATCTACCAGTTGTTCCTTGGAAACCCTGTGGGGGAGTTCTATTCTGTCCTATAGGGTTTCTATGAGCTGGAATCAACTCAACAGCAATGAGTTAGTTTTTTTTTTTTTGGTTATAGATATACCCCAGACCCTCAGGTCATGAAATAATTATTCATCCCTAGAGTCTTTTGTGCTTTCATCTTTTATGCCAACTACTTTGCACGTGGAAACCCTGGTTAAGCGCTATGGTTGCTAACCAAAAGGTCAGCAGTTCAAATTCACCAGTCTCTCTTTCAAAACCCTGTGGGGCAGTTCTACTCTGTCCTTCTGGGTTGCTATGAGTCAGAATTGACTTGAAGGCAATGGGTTTGATTTGGTTTTGGTCACTTTGCTCATACCTCATACATCCAAGAGAATTTTTTTTTTCTTCTTTCTCTCCTCACTGTGACCTATAAGGGCTTCTCCTATCCCCATGTTCTCTGCAAAACTTTCCTTTTCCCTGATTTGCATCACCTATTTCACCCCCAAAATTTCATGAATAGCAGCTTTTGGAGGTATGAATATCACTCCTAGTATTCTCTTCTTGAAATTATTTGGCTATCCCTTATAAAATCAAAATGTTGTGGGAAAATATAAAACAGACAAGAGAGATATGGACAAATATTCAAGTGTCTACAGTGATAAATTTCCAAAAATTGGGATATTACAATTTAGAAAACTAAAAAGAAACATAATTTCAAAAGGCTCCAAATAGGAAAACTGTCAGTTTTAAGTTTAATCATGATCATATTTTAGATACACTAAAAGGCATCCACATTTCTTATATGAAATTTTTCAATTTGCCCAGAGTCTAGAACATTAAAAACAGCATAAAACTTTGACTAACTTCACACACTAACAATCTGAGCTTTAGTTCTGGTGCACCCAAGACACCTAGTCACACTCTCCATCCAATAAAATATTTCCAGTCCCTGAAAATCTTGATGCTCATCCAAAAACTCTTTGCAGGCAAGAGCACTGAGTAAGCAGTCTTTTCCTGGTGGTGGATACCTATTTTGGCTCACTTGCTAGTGAAAAATGCTTTCACAAATAAAGGAGACCAAGACTAAAAAGCTGGAGAAAATTGTTGTAAATGGGCTTTCTAAATATTTTCTTTAGATCATCTTTGTGGTACCTCCTTATTTTTCAATCAGTCATTTTAGGGTATATGCCATTCCTAGTAAGGAGCCCTGGTGGTGCAGTGGTTAAGCATTTGGCTGCCAACTGGAAGGTCAGAGATTCGAACCCACCAGCAGCTCCACAGGAGAAAGACTTGACCATCTGCACGCCTAAAGATTTCAACCTAGGAAGTCCTATGGGTCAGTTCTATTATGTCTTACTGGGCCACTATGAGCCAGAATCTACTCAGTGACACACAACAAACCAGTTCTACAATTTAAATACATTCTACTCTAAATGTTGGGACTATATCAGCAAAGGTATGTTAAAAATAATTTAATTAACTAAAAATTGAGGTCTTTTTGGATGGACTGGCAGTTGCCAAGGATACAGTATGAGCTGAGACTTAACTTACAGAAAAGTCAGCCATGCCAAATGATACACCATTTAGCAAAGTTTATTTCTCTGGTTCAATGCCTACTTTACCTGCACTGTTTCTTTATATGTTCAGGACAGAAAAGATCTAATTTTCAGCTGCTCCTTTAACAGTAGTCAATTACAGAGTACCCGTGACCTATTCACTGATCCCATTCCCTGTGCAAGCAGTTCCCCAGAAATTGAGCACATAGGCGTGTGATTTTTATTTCAGAGAGTAGCCAAAGAAAACCTGTAATTCCTGTGGCTATGCTTTCTCTTCAGGGAGCCCTGCTGGCTTAGTAGTTAAAACTAAACAAAAGGTCAATGGCCTGAACCCACCAGCTGGTCCACAGGAGAAAGATGTGGCAGTCTGCTTCAGTAAGAG
This sequence comes from Loxodonta africana, assembly GCF_030014295.1. Classification (NCBI taxonomy): domain Eukaryota; kingdom Metazoa; phylum Chordata; class Mammalia; order Proboscidea; family Elephantidae; genus Loxodonta; species Loxodonta africana. The sequence goes on along the minus strand of NC_087358.1, from coordinate 18,895,551 downwards.
ATTTATAGTCTCGGAAACCCTACACGCCTGTTCTACATTGCCCTATTGGGTGGCTATGAGTCAGGGTCAGCGTCATTTGACAGCAGTGGGTTTGATTTTCTTTTCACTTTATTTTTATTTACTCGTTTCAGTTTGTATTTTCTTTTCTTGGGAAGAGCAGTAGACAGTCCAGCGAAGGAGACATTCCCTCCCTGCAAGAAGCTTGGGAAGTGAGAAATGTGTTTTGCCCTAACAAATGCAACCATGTGAGACAATACAATCTCCATGTTGCAGATGGGTCATCTGAAACCTTATAGAGGTCATATCAATTGCTCTAATCATATAGCTAGTAATTGAAGGAGCTGAAGTTGGAAGCAAGATCAACTGTGCAAATACCATGCCTCATTCAGAAAGTTCACACTTCAGGTATGCATTCATTTACTTAGCCACCAAATATTTTATATGAGGCTACTAAATAAATGACTCAGTGTTAACAGTTGGAGAAAAGAGGATGAAAATAACAGAAATTTTGCTTTTCTTTATAGAACATATGGTCTAGTGGAGAATTCAATTAAAATGCTGTGTGATAAAGTGTTTTGATAATCAAGTTTGGCATGTTATGCAACTACATGGGAAGGAACATAATCCTCACCTGGGTGTCATACAAGGCTGGTGAAAGGGAGTGATACCTCCACAATGAGTAAAAATTGGCAGAACAAGTGAATCATGAATGGAGGTGGGATTACCAGTCAAAAAGAACATTGTGTGCAAAGCTTGAGGATAAAAGGAAATATGGAGTCATTTAGGAAATGAAAGATATTTAACTTTGGTGAGTAACAGATTACTTGTTGATTTGTGAATGGCAGGAAATGAGGCTGGAGAGGCAAGCAGGAGCCACATTATTCAAGGTCATCTAATTCAGGACCCTATTATTGATTTAGGACTTCATTTAAAAAAAAAAACAAAATCAAGGGTGAGCCCTTGAAGGTTTTTTTTCTTTTTAAAGAAATAGTAAAACTTGGACTGATTTGTGTTTTAAGTGCACCTTTTAATATGTAGTTTGGGATATGGATTAAATGAAATTTGGCCTAGTCTTGGAGCCCTGGTGGCTCAATGGTTAATCATTCCTCTGTTAACCCAAAGGTCAGACCTAGTCATAAAAAAGTAATTAGGAAAAGATGGCAGCAATGCACCAATGCAGGCAAAAAATGATGTTGGCCTAGACTTCTAATGTGGCAAAAATATGTGGGTAGACACTGAAAACATGCAAAGAAGGAATTCTGGAAAGACTTTAGCATCATTTGGAATACAAAGAAGAGGAAGTGGAAGAAAAATTATGTCTTCTCTTGGGAATTAATTGGATGGTAGCTTTTATTGGCTGAGGTAGGAAACAGATTTGGAGGGCACTAGGTAAATGACTTTTGGACATCAAACCTGTTGTGCTGAGGTACCTGCAGACCAAACAAATGTAGTTGTACAATAAGAGGATGGATGGTGGGATCAAAGTGAACACAATCTAAAATAGTGAAATTGATTTAGATTACAGAATTTCAGATTACAATTCAGGACACAATGCTAAAGAAGAACAAATGTAAGATACACGTAAGCGATCACAATGAAATTAAAGAGAAGACAAGTATGAGGGAAACTAGAAAAGTGATGGGTTATGCAAAATAAGCAAAGCAAAGGTTTTAAGAGAAGATGAGTGTTTAATGATAACAAAAATTATTGAAAGATTGAAGCGGACAGAATTCGGGGGAAAAAAACGTAAGTTTAAGAGTAGTATGATAGATTAAAGAAGACTGTAGATTCTTTGTTACCTCACCTTTTTAGAAATGCAGTCAATGCCTCCTTTACTTGAATTTAGACTGGCCTTAAACTCGATGGCACTGGGGTGGGTTTAATGACTTAGTTGACTGAGTCACTATTGTGAAGTTACATTCTAGGATTTCAAAGCTAGGATATGAAAAGAAATGAGGCCTTTGCCATAATAGCAACTACAATTCCTGAGCCACCTCATAAGAAGTCCAATTACCCTCCTGGAGAAACCATGTGAAGTCCTCAAATTACATAGAGAGGGAGAAAGACTCCGCCTTCCATCTTTCCCCCAAAGGTGTCAGACATATAAGTAAAGACATCTTGGAAGTCTCCACTGCTCATCCCACTTAGTAGCTAAATACCACTGAGTACTCCTACTCAAAAAAAAAAAAAAATTTTTTTTTTTTTACCCCTAGTCAGTACCATGCCAGACATTTAAAAACATGCCCCGGTCAGATAAGCCCTGACCAAACCCTTGATTCATAAAATCATAATATAAAATGATAGTTGTTATAATTCACTGAGTTTTGGCATACTTTTTTTTTTTTTTTATGAGCAATAAATAATTAAAACATATATTAGAAGTGGGGTGCTGCCTTAACAAAAATCTACAGTATGTAGCACTGGCTTTGGATCTGTTGCCAGGTGGGAGCTGGAACAACCTCGAGGGGCCTTTTAATGATCCTGGAGAAATTGGGATCCTTGTTATTTAGTGGCAGAAAGTTTAGTGAAACCATTGCCAACAGTAACATGAGAAATAGAATATATACCTAATTAACAGGTGGATTTGCTAGGTAGAATTCTAGTTTGTCGTTCAATGTGACAATGAATTTCTCCTAGTTGTTTTTCATAAGGTACAGATGAAGAAAGATGAGCTAAAAATAAAATATAAACATTTTTCAGTTTTCAAGGACAATTTAGAGGAAATGCAAAGGAGCCAGGACTAAATTAAGAAAATAAAACTACTTATCAACCCCAGTGTGTCCAAGAAAAAAAATAAAGTTATCAATTAAGGAATGGATTCATGGCAAATGTCCAATATCCATGACACTACCAGTAAAGCATAGCTTCAGAGTAAAAACATTAAGAATGTTACTGTAAAAGCCTTTATTTGTTTAAAGCTCAGAATAGGAAGAGGTACCAAGTATATTAAGGCTTAAATATCCTTTTTACTGAATGATATCCTCCTACAGCGCCATGGCCCTCAAGTCTAGATAGACAAGGGAATGTCTTGCAAAGAGAGAAGAGTGTGGCTTTGTCTAATAGAGTGGATTATAATCTGATACCTAGGAAGCCATCTGACTAGAATGGATTGAAAAAGAAAGAAACATTTCAAAATAAAAGAGGTCTTGGACTCCTAAATATCTACGGGCAATGAGCAGGGTAAGAAAGCTACTCAGCTGCAAAGACAGACCATTTATTATGAAAAAGGAAAAGTAGGATCAGACTGTGGAGCCAAGAGTGATGGAGAATCATTCCCATGAAATAGGACTGGGTATTAATCAAAGATCTGCTGACTGATAAATCATACCGGAGAAAACTCATCCTCAACTGAACTAACAGAGAGAAACAGAGACTGTATTTTTATCGTGTACCAGAATCGGTTGAGACTTTTGAGGATCTTGAGAAGAGTAAGATTATTTAACATGTGAGAAAAATGTAATTAATTTTTGGCTAGAGGCAGAATTTCAGCAGGTTAATTTTCTTTTATGGCTGCTGCTATTGAATGGTGGTATCTAATTCTTCTTCCATTTCATCTGGGCTGGCCTTCCTCTGTCTGACCAGGAAAGTATGACAAAAGTGACAGCAGAAAATGCCAAAATCAAGTCATAAAAAGCTTGGACCTCAGTCTCCAGCCTTTCTTGGAACAGTAACTCTTAGTGCCACTATCTGAGGAGATTAAACGCTCAGCTGAAGAGACCACGTGGACAGGCCTTTAGGCCATGGAAGGGACTGGTGTCCAGCTTAGCCCAGTCTGCTGGCCATGTCTACCAGGGCTTCTGGAAAGTGACTGAAGCCATTTTGTACCCTTGAGCCCAGTAGCCAGCTGTATATTATTCAGTAACTCTAGCTGACACTACATGAAGCAGAATTACCCACTTGAGTCCTGCGTTCTTTGCTGAGCTGTTACACCACAAGCTATGATATATTGCTTATTGTTTTAACCCACTAAATTTTGGTATACTTTACAAATAGGACCCAGGCACAACTATATATATGTTTTGTTTTGTTTTCTTCTCTTGTTCGCAGTCTTATTCTTGGGTATGCTCATGTAATCTGACTTTCACCATTTAACATATGCAAAATGTCCAGGATCCTATTTAATACCAAGCCATCACATTTTCACTGTACCTCCCCCCCTCACTTACTCTAAGACAACAGTGTATCAGTTCTCCCTTTTCTACAGGATCATTTTTTCCCACTCTCAACTGAATGGTTCCCATCAATACACAAACAAGTTGTTATTTCTCACATCTTAAAATCTCACACCTTTTCTTGGTCATACCCAACCTTGCAAGGCATTGCCCAATCAGTTTGCTGCTTGCCATTTAACTCCTCTTAAAGTGGTTCTGTAACCATTGTCTCCAATTCTCTTTCTCTCACCTATGTTAAAGCCATTTTAAATAGAGTATTTTCAAATCATTCCGTACAAACTGATTTGGTAGAGGTCACTAATGGCTCCCATGTTAATGCAATGGTAAATACTCAATTATCTGTTTCCTGACTAATCAGAAGCAAGGTGATAGCTACCATGTGTAAATTTGCTATATGCCTTTCTTTCCCTCCCTCCCCCTTTTATATTGTTGTTGTTGTTGTTAGGTGTCACTGAGTGGGCTCTCACTCATAGCAACCGCATGTATAACAGAATGAAATTGCCCTGTCCTGCATCATTCTTACAATCATTGCAACATTTGAGCCCATTACTGCAGCCACTGTGTCAATCCATCTCGCTGAGAGTCTTCTTCTTGTTCAGTGACCCTCTACTTTACCAGGCATAATTTCCTTCTCCAGTGACTGGTCTCTCCAGATTATATGGGCAAAGTAAGTGAGACAAAGTCTCACCATTCTCTCACATATTAACACCATAATACAAAATTCATATAATACAAATATGTTGCATACACATACACACACATACACATTTTTGGCTGAACCATTTGAAAGGATGTTGCAGTCATTTTGATGCTAGCAATTTATCTCTAATTATTTTAGCATTCATCTATTAAGAAGAAGTTATTCTCCCACATGTCAAACACAATATTATCACACAAAAGAAAATGAATTCTAATTCAAAATATTATCAAATATAAAGTTCATATTCTAGTTCCTCAATTCCCTCTTTCCCAAAAAGTTCACAGTTGCTTTTCCTTGATCTAGTGTTTTATCTACTTTGCCACCATTCTTCACTTGCCTTCCAGGACAACACATTCTCCTGGGCGTTCTCTTACTTTTATTTGCAGATTGTTCTCTGATGGCTTTGCTAGGCCTTCTAACTCTCTCAGACTTTGGAATGTTTGAATTTCCCAGGGCTCATCCTTAGGCTTTTATCTACATTTCTTGGATAAGCTGTAAACAACTTGATGGTTTAACACTTTTGTCCGGTCTGACCCAATAGTTGACAAGGCCTGAACGGATTGATATTTCCTGAGTAATGGGAGAGTGGTTGGGCTTCCACCCAGCAAAAGAGTATTGGTTGATCTCCAATCCTGCTAGGGAAGCCATACCTTGAAACTATCTTTAAGCAGCCAATCTCACAGAGGTTTTGGGGGGATCGCCTGATCAACAAGAACCTGAAGAGGGGCTCATCCTTTGGACTTGGGGCTCTTGGGCTAAGAACCCCCTAGACCCAAATAAAAGAGCTGTAATACTAATCAAGGGCTGTAACACACATCTAGTAACACTAAAGACCGTGACAAACAGCAGCAGAGCTAGCGGCCACAGTCCTACAAGGGCCCCAGTGATAGAGAAAGAAGTCATGAAGGCAGTTGTGAGAGAATTTTCCCATGGAGCAGAAATGGGCACCTCTAGGTGGAGTTTCCCAACAGAGCTAAGCTTCCTTAAAAGGGGAAGCAGCCACAGTCTTGACCCACGAAGGTGAATGCCCAAGCAGAACAAGTAGCAGCATGGGGTCAAGCTGGCTTGGCTGTAGCAGTAGCAAATGCCCCAGCTATGCTGAGAGTGTTAACCAGTGCTGAGAGGGGTCCAGTACTAAGGGACAAGAGAAAGGCTATCCTGAGGACCAAGAGAACACATACCCGAGGTACAAGAGGACACTTGTCCTAAGGGCCTGGAGAATGCCCACAGACTTGGTCATGCCCTGTGCAGGGATTGCCTGTAAAGAAGTTTCGCCTCAAGAGCTGTCACAATGCTGCTCTGATCCTGGCACTGGCCCAGCGTTGTCCCATTGCTACTAATTTGAGAGCTGGCTTAGGAAACACAGGGAGCCAAACAGCCAAGAAAAGCCATGGAGAGATAGAAAACAAACACAGTCACGTCGCACCTGACCTGAGGCAGCAACATACCTGCTGAGAGAGAGAGAGACATCTGGTGATGTCTGATCCACCACGGTGTGCCCTTCCAGTGATACAGAAATTGACATCAGTTTTTTGGGAAGGGAAAGTAAACCCTTTCATACATAAGTGGGCTCCTACCCTGTGATACCAAGTGGAATACTTGTAGGAGTGAGGGGAACCAGTTTACCTCAAATCTGTGTTCATTGTTTGTGGTTTACCTTCTGTAAATAACAATGGCTTTCAGATGTCAATACTTTGTAAAGCGTCTTTGTGTGTGCTACCCAATCAAATTAGATAGTAGACTCCTTATCTTAGCAGTCTCATGATTGCTTAAAATTTAGAGTACAACTTCTGTGTACATACATGCACACAGTTTGTGTACACAACTTGTTAAATAAAATTTTCATTTAAATCAGCTACAGTAGCTAAATGAAACTATGAAATTTGTAAATGATTTATATTACTTTCTGAACATGTTTCTGTAAGAGATCAATTTCAAATATGTAATATTAGTACAATTTATACAAATAATGCTTATTTGCATCTATTTTAGTATAGATTTAATCTTTAAGTGAAGAAATACTTAGCAGGTAGTAAAGTATGCTCGTAAATAAAATTTGGTATTCATTGAAAATACACAAATTAGTCTCCATATTTTTTATATAATTAGATAATTTGAAAAAATAAGCGATGAGAGTTTCTGGCTAAAAATTTGATCAAAAACTTAATAAAGGAATGGAAAACCTTTCCTACCCTACAATAAATATATATTTTAACACAACATGGTTGATATAATTGATATCACTGAAGTGTACACGTGAAAAATGTTTAATTGACAGATGTTGTATTTTATATTTTATAATAAAATAATACATATATATATTAGACCAATTTTGATGTTTGTTATAAGTCCAGATTGGTAGAGAAATAAAAATTATTATTTTTTATTTTTTAGTTGAATTTTCTTTAATTATGAATCAAAAATTGTAGTACTTATAAACCCAGATTATGTTTGAAGCAAATTTCCTCCACATTAAAATGGATGCTATTTAATGACCTTTTGATTATAAAACTTGTGTTATATTGGGTGGAACATTTGGCAAGAAATATACTATTTCTACCTCTAGGGCTTTAAAGTTGAAATACATAAGGAAGAATTTTCAAAATTTTGAATGTAATCTACACACACTGTTCACTTATCAACATGGTTATGTTCCAAAGACCAGATCATTATGCAGAAATTGGCATTATGTAAAAGTAGAGTTTGATTATATCAGATCACAAAATGGAGGATGACTACATCACTACATAACTGCCAAATTACATAATTACATAACTGCCAAACCAGTGAGAATCATGGCCCAGCCAAGTTGATACATAACCTTAACCATCATTGCCATCATTACTCTTGTCTCACACCTCAGCATTCATTACTGCCAGACTTATATCATTACTGTGCAAAATAGTTGGATAGTAGATTTTTTGCTATTGTCATAAAAGTGAAATGATGGATAACAAGATATTCAATAAGTGAGAAATGGGTTATCGAGAAGATTCTATGATACTTGAAAAAGAAGTGGTCAAAACTAAGTAAAACTTTTTATTTATTTATTGCCTATTGTGAAATATACTTTAATTAATATTGGTGTACAAATATTTGTTTGAATTTCTGCTCTCTGTTCTTTTCAAATCAATACGTAAGAATAAGATAGCTGGATCACATGGTAATTTTATGTTTAACTTTTTCAGGAACCTCTGAACAGTTTTCCAAAGAAACTATAACACTTTACAATCCCACCAGCAATGTTTGAGGGTTCCAATTCCTCCATATCCTAGCCAATACCTGTTGTTTTCCTTTTTTTTTTTTTTTTAATTATAGCCAATTTACTGAGTGTAAAGTGATATCTCATTGTGGTTTTGATTTGCATTTCCCTAATGACTAATGAAAAAGGAGCCCTGGTCGTGCAGTGGTTAAAATGCTTTGCTGCTAACCAAAAGATTGGTGCTTTGGACCTACCAGCAGCTCTGTGGGAGATAGATATTTCAGTCTGTCTCTGCAAAGATTACAGCCTTGAAAACCCTATAGGGCAGTTCTACTCTGTCCTGTAGGGTTGCTAAGAGTTGGAACTGACTCAACAGCAAGAGGTTTAATGACTAATGAAAGGAGTCCTTAGGTGATATGAATAGTTAAGAGCCTGTCAACTAGCTGAAAGGTTGGTGGTTTGAACTCACCCAGAGATACCTCAGAAGAAAGTCTTGGCAATCTTACAGCCTTGAAAACCCTATGGAGTGGTTCTACTCTGTACATAGGGGTTGCCATGAGTTGAAATCAACTGGATAACAACTAACGATAACAACAATGACTAATACCATTAGTCATTTATATATTCTCTTTAGTGAAATGCTTGTTCAAGTCCTTTGCCCATTTTTTAAATTGGGTTGTTTGTCTTTTTGTTGTTAAGTTGTAGGAGTCCTTTACATATTCTGGATATTAATCTCCCATCTGATATATGGTTACCCAAAATTTCTCCCACTCTGTAAGTTATATCTTTACTTTCTTGATAACATCCTTTGATGAACAAAAGCTTTCAATTTTGGTGAGGTCCCATTTATCTAATTGGTCTTTTGCTACTCATCCCTTTGGTTCCATATCTGAGAATCCTTTGTTAAAAACTAGAGCCTGAAACATTCTTTTTATGGGTTTTTTTTTGTTTCTAATAGTTTTATGGATTCAATTCTTACATTTAGGTCTTTGATCTATTTTGCCTTAGTTTTCACATACAGTGTGAAGTATGGGTCCAGGTTCATCCATTTCCTGTCGAAATCCAGTTGTCCCAGCACCATTTATTAAAAAAGACTATTCTTTCCCCATTGGGTGAACTTAACACCCTTGTCAAAAATCAATTGACCATGAATGTTTGGGTTTACTCCTGGACCCTCAGTTTGTTTCCACTGATCTATATGTCTATCATTTCACCAGTACTAGACTATTTTGATTACTGCAGCATTATATTATGTTTTGAGATGGGGAAGTGTGAGCCTTCCTATTTTGTTCTTTTTTTTCAAGATTGCTTTGGCTCTTTGGGGTCCTTTGCAGTTCCATATAAATTTGAGGATTGGCTTTTTCATTTCTACAAAGAAGGCTGTTGTAATTTTGATGAGTATTGCATTGAACCTATAGATTGCTTTAGGTAGTATTGACATCTTTAAAATATTAAATTTTCTAACACATGAGCTTGGAATGTCCTTACATTTATTTTGGGCTTCTTTAATTCCTTTCAGTGGCATTTTATAGTTTTCTGCATAAAATCATTCAGTTCCTTAGTTAAATTTATTCCTAGGTATTTTATTAAATTAGCTGCTATTGTAAATGGAATAGTTTCCTTAATTTCTTTTTCCAGATTGCTCATTGAAGAAATTATATTTCCTCTAATATGAGGGTTTTTTTTTTCTTAAGAGATGAATACACATGAGAAAACCTAACTGATATAATTAGTAGATAGTTAATAATAAAACAATGAAATAAAAACACAGTTGCCTTATTTCTGAAAAGAAAAAAGCAACAGGCTACCATTTTTGTGGTCTATTTAGTTGGTGGGATAATTTGCTTTATAAATGTTTCTGTTCACACTGAAAATCAGTAACTCTCATAATGGAATGCCTTCCTTGAACCTAGTGTACACAAATTGAAACACCTAATGCTATGGTTGCACTTTAAACTGATATATTGTCACTTCAAATTACTTCGCATTGGCATCTGTGGTTATTTAGAATCACAAGTTAATTTGGCTGACTTCCAGAACAAATAAACAAGTGCAAAACTGTCTCAATGCATTTATTGTGCTTGAATGATTGAAGGATTTTTTTTTTTTCTTGGCTTTAATGTTCCAGAATAATTTTGTCTGACAGCAGGAGGTGGCTAGACTTCTAAACAAACTGTTCTTTTATTGTAAATTATAAGAAATCTACTTGAAAAGCATATTTGATTTTAATTATAATAATAATAAATAGTAACAGATTAAAGTGTCTTGCAAAAATTTCTATGCTTACCATAATGGCAGTAATAACTATAGCAATAAAGTATAAATGGAAATATTGATAGAAAAACTTAAAATAATAGAGAAAAATAAAGATTTTGAACTACTCAAAGGAATATGGTTGCATGAACAGGAAACTAACACTATTCAAAAATGCTAACTAAAGAAAATATAATCCTAAAACAGTGATTTGAGTTTGGAAGCTAAACAATCATGCTCCCTATGAGAACTTACAAATTCAATGTCAACAAAGAACCTCAAGCAAAATGAATATTCATCCATTATGTCTGAGGCCATATCCAGGTTTCTGCTTCCTGCTACAGCCCATAAATGCAGCAGTCATTCCTCCTTACACACCTATATCTTTAAGTATTTCCTGGATCCACGTTGGCTTACCTAGGCAGCCTTCTTTTCTCCACCTGCACATCCACTCAGGGGAATCGCATCAAGTCCCATTCTTTAATCTGCATACATGAATTTCTACCTTCAACCTAATCTCCCTGCTAGTATATAAACCATCCTAGTGTGGGTTTGTTTAGTTCAATACCCATTTGTGAGTCTACACAAGATCTTAATATTAATGACCAAAACAGAACACTTGATTAATCCTCCCCCAGATATTCCCAGAGATCACTGGAATCATTTTCAAAGTAACTTTATTCCACTAGATACTACAGGGTGAGATTTAAACTATTAGAAATTCATATGGGAAAGAAAAATCTAGATCTACTCAAGTTTCTGATTCATTTCCCAATAAACTTAAAGGATGACCAAATGTGTCCCAGTTGCCCTCTAGTATCCTTATAGTTGAGTGAAAAATACACATTTCTCTTCACACCATCTTCTTCTTCTCAAACTCTATTATCTCCTCTCCTCCAATCTCAAATGTCTTTCCTAGTCCAGAGATGATAAAGTTGACAGGCAAGACGGAAGACGGTGCTACTCTTCAGAGCTAGCTACGTAGGATTTAAGTTTTCTAGAGGTCTTGTCACACTGCCTTCCTAAATTGACAACTATATTTGGCCTACAAATATTAATTTTCTGACCTTGCCAGCGCCCCCCCTTGCTTGATCCTCAGCAACCTCTAAGCTTCTTTCTATTCAAGTGGCCATACTCAAATGTCTATCTATGGTATGAATAGGAGAAATTGCTGTGATTAAAAAGAGAATACTTTATACTTCAAGTTATTGGCTCACTAAATAGGAATAGATATTCATTATTATCCCAATTATTATTGTGGAGCTGGTTTATCACCAAAGCTAGGGCATGTCTGAGCCTTATCTATTCTACTCACATAGGGCATTTATGTGTTAGAGAGAGCCCATTTATGTGATTTTACATAAGTCAGTTTTCACAGACCAGAGTTCAAAAAAAAGAAATAAAAAAATGCAAGTTTTCAAAAGATTTCTGCAGTAGTGAGTTAAAATTCTACCTAAAGGGCAAAAAAAGCATGTTGTAAATATGAAAATAAATCCCTAAATTTCCAAATTTATGTATTTCCAAATCTAATAAAATTTAATATATTTTAAATTTGAATGTTTATCTCATTTAGTAGAGACTATATAAAAAATATTTTATCTATATTTATATATGTAATATGTGTGTTTTGTGTGTGTGTTCGTGTGTTTCAAGATGGGGGAGGGAACAGTTTTTCTTTTTCTTTTGCATGCCCTATTGAAATAACAGAAGATAAAGAACATAAAGTAGCTTAGAGAATAAGGGATGATTTCTATTAGCAGATCAGTAATTTGGGAAAGACAAAGCAAAACAAAACACTGTAAGGTGAGAAGATGGAATCAGAATTTTGGAGAATGCAGGATAAACAATTAAAAACCAGCCTAAAAGAAAATGCTCTGTTTCTAATGGAATCTAAAAGAAAATTTATACTTTCACAAATCACATTTAAACTTTGTGAAAATAGAGACTGATTAGATATAGCTAACAATTTTTTAATTGAATTATAAGTCAGAAGAAGTTATCCAGAATGAAAAACAGAGATAAAGAAGTGGAAAACCTAAACAAGAGTCTATATAAAGTAAAATAGTGTAAGGGCATAACACTAATTTAATAAACAGTAAAATTTTGCTGAAGATCATTCAAAAGTGGCTACAGAAGTATATCAACATGGAGCTCCCAGAAATTCAAGCCAGATTCAGAAGATGACATGGAATGAGGGATATCATTGTTGATGAATCCTGGCTGAAAGTAAAGAGTACCAGAAAGATGTTTACCTCTGTTTACTGATGATGCACAGGCATTAGACTGTGTGAATCTTTTTTTTTTTTTATTAACTTTTATTGAGCTTCAAGTGAACATTTACAAATCAAGTCAGACTATCACATATAAGTTTATATGCACCTTACTCCGTACTCCCACTTTCTCTCCCCCTAATGAGTCAGCCCTTCCAGTCTCTCCTTTCGTGACAATTTTGCCAGCTTCCAACTCTCTCTGTCCTCCCATTCCCCCTCCAGACAGGAGATGCCAACACAGTCTCAAGTGTCCACCTGATACAAATAGCTCACTCTTCATCAGCATCTCTCTACTACCCACTGTCCAGTTCCTTTCATGTCTGATGAGTTGTCTCCGGGAATGGTTCCTGTCCTGTGCCAACAGAAGGTTTGGGGACCATGACCGCCAGGATTCCTCTACTCTCAGTCAGAACATTAAGTCTGGTCTTTTTGTGAGAATTTGGGGTCTGCATCCCACTGAACTCCTGCTCCCTCAGGGGTTCTCTATTTTGCTCCCTGTCAGGGCAGTCATCGGTTGTGGCTGGGCACCAACTAGTTCTTCTGGTCTCAGGATGATGTAGGTCTCTGGTTCATGTGGCTCTTTCTGTCTCTTGGGTTCTTAGTTATCGTGTGACCTTGGTGTTCTTCATTCTTCTTTGCTCCAGGTGGGTTGAGACCAATGGATGCTTCTTAGATGGCAGCTTGTTAGCACTGAAGACCACAGAAGCCACATTTCAAAGTGGGATGCAGAATGTTTTCATAATAGAATTATTTTGCCAATTGACTTAGAAGTCCCCTTAAACCATGGTCCCCAAACCCCTGCCCTTGCTCTGCTGACCTTTGAAGCGTTCAGTTTATCCCAGAAACTTCTTTGCTTTTGGTCAAGTCCAGTTGAGCTGACCTTCCATGTATTGAGTATTGTCCTTCCCTTCACCTAAAGCAGTTCTTATCTACTAACTAATCAGTAAAAAACCCTCTCCCACCCTCCCTCCCTCCCCCCCTCGTAACCACAAAAGTATGTGTTCTTCTCAGATTATACTATTTCTCAAGATCTTATAATAGTGGTCTTATACAATATTTGTCCTTTTGCCTCTGACTAATTTCGCTCAGCATAATGGGCTGTGTGGATCTTAACAAAGTATGGATAACATTGCGAAGAATGGGAACTCAAGAACACTTAATTGTGCTCATGAGGAACCTCTATATAAAACAAGAGGCAGTCAAGCAAACAGAACAAGGGGATATTGCTTGGTTTAAAGTCAGGAAAGGTGTTTGTCAGGGTTGTATCATTTCTCTATGTCTATTCTATCTATATGCTGATCAAATAATAGGAGAAGCTGGACTATATGAAGAAGAACATGGCGTCAGAATTGGAGGAAGACTCATTAACAACCTGTGTTAGGTAGGTGACACAACCTTGCTTCCTGGAAGTGAAGAGGACTTGAAGCACTCACTGATGAAGATCAAAGACCACAGCCTTCAGTATGGATTACACCTCAACATAAAGAAAACAGAAATCCTCACAACTGGACCAATGAGCAACATCATGATAAAAGGAGAAAAGATTGAAGTCAAGGATTTCATTTTACTTGGATCCACAATCAACACCCATGGAAGCAGCAGTCAAGAAATCAAAAGACTCATTGCATTGGGCAAGCCTGCTGCAAAAGGCCTCTTTAAAGTGTTGAAAAGCAAAGATGTCACCTTGAAGACTAAGGGGCATCTGACCCAAGCCATGGTGTTTTCAATAGTCTCCTATGCATGTGAAAGCTGGTCGATTAATAAAGAAGACTGAAGAAGAGTTGACACCTTTGAATTGTGGTGTCAGAGAAGAATATACTATGGACTGCCAAAAGAACGAACAAATCTGTCTTGGAAGAAGTACAACCAGAATACTCCTTAGAAGGAAGGATGGCAAAAGTACGTCTCACATATTTTGGACATGTTATCAGGAGGGATTAGTCTGTGGAGAAGGACATCATGCTTAGTAAAGGCAGTGAAAAAGAGGAAGACCCTCAACGAGATGGACTGACACAGTGGCTTTAACAATGGACTTAAGCATAACAATGATTGTGAGGATGGCACAGGACCAGGCAGTGTTTCATTCTCCGGTACATAGGGGTGCTGTGAGTTAGGAGTTAGAACTGACTGGATGACACCGAACAACAACATCAAAACAATGTGCATCATTACCATGCTTTGAAATTATTACTAACACATTTCTATTGTTTAAATAATGTTATAATAAATGAAATAAAATAACAAACTTTATAAAACGTATACTAAGCTAGTATAATACACACAAAAAAGTTGCTATTGAGTTGATTCCAACACATGGCTATGCCATAGGATTTTCAAGGTTATTATCTTTGGGACTTTCTTCAGAGATGTCTGTGGGTTGGTTTTGAATCTCCAATCTTTTGGTTAGTATTCAGCAGTTAATTTTCTTCACCATCCAGGGACTTTGATACTATACTACAAACTCATTTAAAAAAGCAAACAAGGGAATGATGGATAGCAAACACATGGAGGCAAAGGAATGAGTAAGGACTTGCTGGGATGAAGAGGAGACTGTATGGTTGGATACAGTTTACTCTCAAGGTTTGGAATTTCATTTTAAGAGGTGGATTTATAGGTCTCATTACAATATCACAAATATCTAATTAAATAATCAATTGAGAAAATAAAAACAGATCATAGTAAACCAAAGAAAAATGTGTTTTATGAACTGAATGCTGTGATTTCCTCAATTCTATGGACCTAGGTTCCAAAGCAATAAAAATGGGAAGAGTTACCAATAAAAACTCTTCATTGATATTATGTCAAATTGTGAGGATGTGGATCAAGAGAAATTCTTTCACACGGATGGTAGAAGTATAAATTCATTCAACCAATTCTGAAAGCAATTTGGCTTTACCTCGTAAAATCAAAGATGGAATATCATACTCGGATGTAGCAAAGGCACATACTGTAATTTTTTCTGTATTCACATACAAAGCCTGTCTTATTCCTGTATACTCTCTTGGTCTATTTCTAATTTCTCCAATGTAGTTTCCTTATGAGGGTAGTCTTTCTTTGTTATCTCCACTTTAACTCTCCCATTCTCCCTTGATGCGACAATAAAGTTTTTGACCATACCACTCCACAAATAACATCTCTTTCAATATCAACAACGACCTCCACAATGCTAAATCAAATAGTCAATGCTTATCACAATGGATCTTTCTAGTATATCTAAAATACTATTTCCTTCTGTTTTGAAACACTGGGATGCTACTTTTTTTTTTTTTTTTAACTGTGCTTCAGGTGAAAGTTTACAGCTGAAGTTAATTTCTCATACAAAAATTTATACACATATTGTTATGTGACATTAGTTGCAATCCCTACAATGTGACGGCACACTCTTTTCCAACCCGGGTTTCTTTTGTCCATTCAACCAGTTCCTCTCCCTTCCTGCCTTCTCATCCTACCTCCAGACAGGAGCCACCCATTTGGTCTCATGTATCTGATTGAAGCACACTCTTTTTATTTTTATTATAAATGTTGCAATATCTTTACTTACTTTATACCGAAATATTAATCTGAGGTGTTAAATAAATATGAGATAAAAAGTGTATCATGATGTATATGTGTAGTTTAAGTTTGTTTATGAAAGCCTTCCCTTCGTACAAAGACACGAAAGAGGGCATGTTTTCTTCATAACCATTATAGACATGGGAGGTAACATTATATTGTAGATAAAAAAATAGGTTATATTATTATAGACTTATTATATCTGAAATCTACCCATCAGCTACATGTTAGAATAAAGAAAATTTAATTAGTAAATCTAATCACTTTTTTCTTTATAAAAAAATAAAAAATCTATTTTTTGATCTATTATTTTAATTTTAATCTATTATTTAAAAACTTATTTGGGGCTTTTAAAAATGTTTTCTGGGTAGTATGTTTTAATTATAGTTTTAGCATTTTATGTAAGATAACATAATTCAAAATTAGTGGTGGATAAGAAGTTGTTGTGAGCTCTTATTTTTGGGATCCACTTGTATTTTGCAAAAAGAAAAAGGCTTGCTTATTTTGTCCAGGGCTTTCTTAGAAGATATTACTGTCCTACATGCCACTGGTGTGTCACTTTGACAGTGCATTCAAAACCACAGGGTACTCCAAATGACATAGGGAAAAAACATTAAATAGAAACACTGATATTCAGTGATTACTTTCCTAAGACAAATACATTAATCATACCTTTCACAGGAATATACTAGTTTACATACTGGGCACAAGACTGTTTATTCCACATGCTTTCTTTCAAGACTTTTTTTGTTTTTTTCCCCCTAGAGTATAAAGGCAATGCAAGCTAGGTAGTTTACACCTCCGTCTGTATATTCCTTGGGAAATGACAAACCTAAGACAAGGATAATACATGAGTGCTGGAAAAGAGGAAGGATGCCGTCCTTAACAAGAAATATCCAGGTAAGAAAACTAGATGTAATGTACACCGAACTGAATATGTTAGAAAAAGACAAATGGGGCATCTTAAAATTCTGTCTCTCATTAAAGAGCAGAGTCAGGGGGTGGAAAAGATCTTCTCATGGTCTCATCAATATTGCCAAACTTTTGATGAGGACAGGTGAAGTGCAGAAAAATAGTGCAAGCAAAGATTCTGGATAATGAGATAAGCCCTTCCTCCTTAAGAGGGTGGTCACTGCAAGCAGAAAGTCAAGACCATCGGGACTCTTCATGAATAACAATAGCCATGCCAGCTAGCCAGAATTATGAAAATATATTACATATTTTAAAAATCATGACACTGAATAATGAGAAAATGCACTTTTTAATTTACTTTACTTTTTGTTGTTGTCGTTGAGAAGATACACGGCAGAATTCTCACCAGTGCAACAATCTATACATGTACTATTAAGTGACATTGACTACATTCTTTGAGTTGTGCAACCACTACCATCTTCCTTTTCCAAATTGTTCCTCCTTCACTAACATAAACTCATTGCTCCTAAGGTTCCTATCTAATCTTTTGAGTTTCTGTTGACAACTTGATCCCATATAGACCTTCAAAGACTACAATCCTCAATGTAGGCATTCTTTACTAATTCAGCTAAAAATACTGTTCAGTTTTAAGAAGATTTCAGAGGATATTTTTGGTTTAAGGTTTAAAGATTATCTCAGGGCCGTAGTTTTGGGGGGTTCATCCAGCTTCCATGGCTCCAGAAATCTGGATTCCATGAGAAGCTAAAATCCTGCTCTGCATTTTGCTCCTTTTGATCAGGACTCTTCTACAGGATTTTTAATCCAAATGTTCTGGTAATGATAGTAATGGTAGCCAGACACCATCTAGATCTCTTTGTGTGATAACATAGAAAGTACTTGTTCATGGGTGCAACTAGCCATGCATCCCATTCCTCCTCCTACTCCTGATTTTCCTTCTTCCTCTGTTGCTCCAGGCAAATAGAGAGCAATTACTGTACCTTGGATGGCTGCTTGCAAGCTTTCAAGACCTCAGACACTACACAAAGGGGGTGTAATAGAAGCGTTAAACACAATATTTGGCCAATTCACTGGGATATTCCATGAAACTATAACCTTAAACTTCCAAACCAAGAAAAAATATCCCAAGAGGCGTTTGATTGTACACAAGCAGCCTCAATAGCTGCTCTTTTTGTTGTTGTTGTTGTTATTGTAACTGTTTGTTACATAGCATTTGCCAATTCATTTTTTGGCAGGTATGCAACTTATAGAATTAATTGTGCTAATTGCCCTGCAACACTTACCCCTAATCCATGCAATTTTTCCATCACTATAAACTGAAACTCAGTGCTTCATAAGCAATAACTCCCTTTCTCCTCCTCCCTCTTGCCCCTGGTAACCACTAATAAACTTTGGCATCTATACATTTGCCTCTTCTTGTCTTTTTATATAAATGAGGCCATACAATGTTTGTCACTTTGTGATTGACTTAAAAGAAACTATAATCTAAATTCTTAAAAGAGCCCCAGAAGGAGAAATAAGAGTAAGTAATAAGGAAGAAAGAAAAATTTAAAGACAGAAAAGATGTTGAAAAAAATAAGCTTTGAAATAAAAGAACTAAACAATATACATTTTTCACTTTTGAAAACAGATTTAGTGAAGAGAATTGAAGTATAAAATCTCATAGAAGGAAGAAGAGAGATTCTGTAAGGTGTATGATGTTGTTGCTGTTAGGTGCAGTCAAGTCAACCCCATGTGTCAGAGTAGAACTGTTTCACAGGGTTTTCATGTCTGTAATTTTTTCAGAAGCAGATCTCCAGATCTCTCTCTCATGGAGCCTCTGGGTGGATTAGAACTGCCCACCTTTCAATTAATGCACACGTATAAATATATGACTAATTTACACAGCTGAAGTAAAAATTGTATTTTTTAATAATTTAAATATAAACAAAGATATAAATCACCTAAAATAAAATTTATCTTAAAAATGTATGAGCTATGCTTAAATAAACAATAAGTAAATCTAGGTGTGACATAGAAGAGGGGACCATGTATGGGAATACTATAATTCAATTGTAGATTAAAAGTTATCTCAAATTTCTTCTTAAATGAAATGCAGTAATAATGAGAAAGCTAACATTGTATCTGATAATGAAAAACAATAGAGATGCTTGGATAATTATTTGTAAAGTGTAAAAAATATTAATTTAGAATTTTTAGTTTACCTCATAACAATATATTTTATGTGAATAGTGAGTGCTATGTAAAATATGTTCTTGTTGCTGTTAGTCGTCAACCTTATATACAAAAGAATGAAATATTGTCAGGTCCTGTGCCATCTTCACCATCATTCTTTCCTACCAATTGTTTTTTTCTGAATACTTTTCCAATGGAAGTGAGTCAATATTCTGCCACCCTTGCTTCTAAGGTGCATTCTAGTTGTATTTCTTCTAAGACTGATTGGTTCATTCTTCTTTCAGTCATTGATATATTCCATATTATTCACGAACACCACAATTTGAACGCATCAGTTCTTCTGTCTTTTCCATTTTCCAGCTTTCCCATGCATATGAGGAAATTGAAAAGACAATGGCTTGGGTTAAGTTCACCTTAGTCTCCAAAATAACATCTTTGGTTTTTAACTTTAAAGAGATCTTTTGAAGCAGATTTGCCCAAGGCACTGTCATCTGATTTCTTGACTGCTGCTTCCACCAATGATGTAAAACATAAAAATCACAAAATGACTAGAAAACGATATTAGTAATAATCTCTTTCAGAAAATAAATGTGGAGCTCATTAATTATCTTAAGTTTGCATTTTTCACTATTAATGAGCTTGAGCATTACAATTAGTCATTCATCTTCTTTCATGAATTATCTTTTCATTCTTCTTGATTATTTTTTCCATTTAGAACTTCATCTTTCTAAACTGATTTATATGGTATTTTAATTGAAAATATATTAACTTTTTTCATATATTCACTTGAATTTTTGTATTTAACCCATTTCAGTTTTCCTTTGATTTTTTTATAATGTTTTGATGTTTAGGGAATCTCTCTTCATCTTAAAAGATTACATGCAAATTTAACAAGATGGGTTACTTCAATGTATTCTTATGCAAACCTCACATGCAGACTAGTTGTAGTAGCATTGATTAGAAAACTCATGAACTAGGGACAGTAGCAGGTATTAGGTCCCTTCTACCTTGGAAACTCTATGGGGCAGTTCTACTCCACCCTATAGAGTCACTATGAGTCGGAATTGACTCGATGGCATTGGGTTTTACTCTATCACAGTTGGCAGCAGTGTAGCAGGATTGGAAATTAGGCTCCTGACCAGAAGACTGTGAGACCTTGGAACTGCATGATTAGGAAAGCAAGAGCATTTCTAGTGGTCTGCTCAGGGATTTGGATACAGCAGCATTGTGAAGTGACAAACCTTGAGGGCACCCAAACACTGCCGGCTCAGTGTTTATGTCTGTGAACCGGGGTTGGAAACCATCTGGCATGAATGGGGACTAGGTATGAGCATCGATATTACAGCTGGATGGTGTACCGAGTATCAGCAAGATTTGCCACATCAGCATTTACGTTAGAGGAAGCATCAATGTCTGCTCTGAATGATTAGGAAGCTAGATTCCAAATTTTGCAGTAGAAGGTGTTTCACTGATGCATCCACTGAGCCATTGCCAGTTTCCTTGGAGTTTTGCAAGGACTTAACATCTTTTCTAGAAGACTAGTCTTCATGAGATCAGAGTAGTTTAACACGAGTAAAACTTCATATCTTGGTCGACTTCCAAGATCCTAAATGGGAGCCACTAAGCATTACAATCCATCAACAGTTCTTACCATTTCAACTTATAAGGTCTGTGAGACTAATCACTGAGAACATAGCATGGTAGTACACCTGAGGAAGTTCACAGCAGCATCTTTGTAAAGTGTAAACTGGCTATTTTGAACTATGTTTCCCAAAATTCCCTTTCCTGGATATTTTGTTTTTGAGAAATCACAAAATTGATGGTTGTGTGAGACTAGAGACGCAAAATGAAGCAGCATCAATGTTAGTTTTGATGCTCAGACTTTGGAAGAGTCATTAGAAAATGGTTTATGTATACAATACATTCCATCAATCATAGGCTGCTCCTGGGTAATATTTTCCCAACAACTCTGGGCTACTTCTGCATGTTCTGAGCATGGACCTCAACCAGAGAAAGTCTTCGGTGTGCTGGAGAAGAATGGAACATTCCAAATATTCTTAATACCATCACCCCCTAACTTCTGGGTCACTTTCACTACACTTCTGAAAGCAAAGAGAACCCTGTGTGGGATGGTTCTACTCAACATTAGGCAAATGTTTCAGTCAACCCATCAGGGTATAGTGAGTGTCAGGCTGGTGAAATTTTCTATGGTCTAGTTCTTCTTAGGCTGTACTGGCACCTTGCTCTGTGTGTGCTAAAAGGTATAGAATAGCAAAGGCATTTTTGTGTTACTTGGGAAATGAAAAATATTTCTTTTAATGAATGAATAAGTCTGGATATCCCAGTGTTAAATAGCTATTATCCCAATGCTTAAAATATGTCTAATGACATCTGAAGTTGGGCAGCCAAGGTCTCACCCTTGATATGTAAGATGATCATTCTGGAATTCAGACGGAAAGTCAGCTAGCAATATATCAGATCGACTGCTCTCCTAATCTCATAGGAAGGTGATATAATTTTTAGGATCTTCCTCATGCCCGTCTTTTCAAATCTGTGCCCTTTCCCTATGTTCTGAAGTCCCCTCTATCTCACGCTGTATGCAATCCTTTAATGATTGCAGAGTGACCTATATGTGTGTGCGTGCGTGTGCGTGTGTGTGCGCGCGTTCATGCAGGCGCATGTGATTCAGTCAGGAGTTCCTGTTCAGCAATCCCCTAAATTGCACCCTCCTGAGCAACTCATTTCAAAGTCATTAACAACAACAACCAATTCTCTTCTAGGTGACATTAACCCTTTAGTCTCCCATTTCTATGGATCTTCCTTGGGTTGTACAAACAGCGAGTGGCCAGAGCTCCAGCTGGTAGGGTATGCTGTCCCTGGATTTTCCTTTTTCCTATGTGGGCCATTGACATCCAATTCTTTAATCTGCTTCCAGAGGCTATGGAAGTAGCCAACTGCAATGCAAACAAAGACAAATTACCTGATGCTGCATGCACATGAACTTGGACACACAGGGTTAGCTGTAGCAGCAGTGATCATTACGGTTACTTAAAAATAGAGAAACTTAGCAGATGTGTGGGCCCCTTACTGCTCCATCACATTCTAATCAGCACTCATTATATGGCTTACGTGGGACATCAGACTCTAGGACCCTGAACTTCAGGCTGTGGGAATTATAAGCTGCATAATGAAGAAAACAGTGGCTCCTCCCCTAGAGTAATCAATGGCCCATGTACAATAGCAATATGAAGCCATAGAAACTTGGTTCTATCTCAATACTGCCAGCTCATTGCATTTTCCTGGCTTGGTGAAAGGGATGCAGGATATATTGGGTTCTTCCAGGACCCTGGCTTCAGTCTGTTTTCAGTTGCAGCAGGATTAGTTCTTCAGCATTTTTTTTTTCCCCTTCAGAACTATTACAAATGTAGCAAAATGTCTATTAAAAATCTTGAACTAAGCTCTCCCCTACATTCTCTGGAGTGCTGTGTGAATAAACATATGAATCTTATTTTTAACGTTAAAATCTATTAATATGTTCTTTGCTGAAATTTAAGTTAAAATTACTTTTTCTGGTTGATATACTGGCCTCTTCTGATTTCACGTCTTCAAAGGCATTTCTACATGCCCAAATAAAATGTGTCTGTAATCACTCACAAGAGAAATGTCCAAAAAACAAAGTAACTTCTCCCAAAGGCTCACTATCATATGGTTTGTCTGGCAGACGGTCATGTCATTTTATTTTATTTTTTGAAATTTTGAGTGTTTAAATGCATTTTAATATAATATTAAGCAATGTTCTTAACAATGCTTAATATTAATAAGTAAGAATACTATTAGTAATAATTTGCTTTTTATGGGGCTACATTAGTTGCAATTTAGCATCCTCATCCCTACAAAAAAAAAAGTGCTTTTATTTTCTTTCCTTGCAGAAGAAGAGACGAAGTCTTCAAAATACTGTGCAAATTGCCAAAGCTCATGATTTTAGAAAAAGTTGAAGACTCAAATTCCAAATCAAGTACATTCCTGTAATAATACCACCTTGACTTACTAATATTAATCATCTAATACTCTGCTAGGTTATGTAAAGAGATTTGGCAGATAACATATAATAAATTATTAGCTTTTGAAACGTGATGACTCTTTAATATGAAACCAATCACAAGTTGTATTACATGTATTAATTAACGCTGTAAAAAATGAGACAGACCTTAGGTAAACTCAACAAAAAACAGATCATAAATTTTTTTTTTGTAAATTTCTAATATCCAAAGTTCAATATAACATGATGAATCTTGTTCATATATCTGCCCTATATGTTGCTGTTTTGTTTGTTTGCTTCACTTTCAATCAGTAGCTTTATTTTTAGAGCAGTTTTAGGTTTACAGAAAAATTGAGCTAAAAGTACAGTGTTCTCATATACCACATCTTCCCTGCCACAGTTGTCCCTATTATTTGTATCTTGAATTAGTGTGTGTTATAGGTTGAATTATGTCTCCGAAAAAGATACGTAAATGCTCTAACACACAGTTCAGGATCTTTTCAGATGTAATTAGTTAATATGAGATCATACTGGAGAAGGGTGGGCCCTAATCCATTATGACTGATATCCTTGTAAGTGAGGAGAAGAAACACAGGCAGGTAGACACAGAGGAAAGATGACCATGTGACAGAGTCAGAGATTGGAGTTAGGCTTCCACAAGCCAAGGAACACCTGGGACTACCAGAAGTTAGAAGAGACAAGGAAGGATTCCTTCTCTAGAAACTTTAGAGAGAGAATGGCCACGCTAACACTTTCATTTCAGATTTCTAGCCTCCAGGACTGTAAGAAAATAATTTGTTGTTTCGAATCACTCATTTTGTGGTAAGTCGTTGCATAAGCCTAGAAAAATAATACATTGTGATACATTTGTTACAACTAATATTGACACATTATTTTTAACTAAAGGTCATAGTTTATGTTAAGGCACACTTTTTGTGTTGCGAAGTTCTGTAAGTTTTGACAAATGCATAATGTTGTATATCCACCCTTATTTACAGTATCCTATGGAAGAGTTTCACTGTCCTGAATATCTTCTGTGTTCAACATATTCATCCCTGTCTGCCCTGAATGCCTGGCAACCACTGATCTTTTTACTAACTCTATAGCATTGAATTTTCCAGAATGTCATATAATTGAAGTCATACAGTTTTATCCTTTTTCAGTCTGGCATTTTTCACTTAGCAATATTCATTTAAGTGGCTTGATATCTTTTTATGGCTTCAGAGCTCATTACTTTCATCATTGGATAATAGCCCGTCATATGGATATACCACAGTTTATCCATTCACTTATTGAAGGACATCTTGGTTGCTTATATTATTTTCTAATTTGAGATAAAGCTGTTTCATGTGCAAGTTTTGAGTGGACATAAATTTCAACTCATTTGGGTAAATACCTAGAAGCACGATTGCTGGATTGTATGGTAAACCTATGTTTAACTTTATAAGAAGCTACCAAAGTGTTCTCCAAAGTGGTGGCACCATTTTGAATTCCCACCACCAATTAATGAACATTCCTGTTGCCCCACATCCTCATCAGCATTTGCTTTTGTCAGTTCGGGATTTTAGTCATTTTATAACGTGTGTAGTAGAATCCCATTGCTGTTTTTATTTGTAATTCTTTTATGACTTATGATGTCGGCCGTCTTTTCACATGCTTATTTGTCATTTGTGTATCTTCTTTTCTGCATTGTCTGTTCAGATATTTTTGTCCACTTTTTAATTGAGTTGTTCGTTTTCTCATTAAGTCTTAAGTGGTTTTTGTAAATTTTGGATACAAGTCTTTTATCAGATATGTGTTTTGCAAGCAGTTTCTCTCAGTCTGTGATTTACCTTTTTCATTTTCTTAAAGGTATCTTTTGAAGAACATAAATTTTTAATTTAATTTAACATATATAGGTTGTACTTCATTAAGTGTATATATATATATATATATACGGAAACCCTGGTGGCATAATGGTTAAGTGCTAAGGTTGCTAACCAAAAGGTCAGCAGTTTGAATCTATCAGGCACTCCTTGTGAACTCTGTGGGGGAGTTCTACTCTCCTCCAGTGTTGCTATGAGTGGAAATCGACCCCATAGCAACAGGTATATATCCCAGGTGTTCCTTGGCTTTGGAAGCCTAACTCCAGTCCCTGACTCTTTCTTCACATGGTTGTCTTTCCTCTGTGTCTATCTGCCTGTGTTTTTTCTATCATCTTTTAAGATTTCTCTTTGTCTTTCATTTTCTGCAGTTTGAATAGGATATAAAAAAAAAAAAAAAAATTATTTTATTTTTTTTTATATAGGTGTAAATTTTTTTGCTATTTATCCTGATTGGTGTTCTCCAAACTTCCTAGATCTGTGATATGGTATCTATCAACAATTTTGGAAACTTCTTGGTCTTTATCGCTTTAAGTATTTCTTCTGTTACTTTCTTTCCTTCTCTTCCTTCTGGTATTTTTATCATTTTTTTTTTATAATGTACATTTATTGTAATTGCCTCACAGTTATTGGATATTCTGTTCCATTTTTTTGTCATTGTTTTGTTTTGTTTATTCTCTTTGCTTTTATGTTTGGGGAATTTCTACTAAGATATTTTCAAGCTTATCAGTTCTTTCCTTGGCTTTGTCCAGTCTACTGATATATGTCTGTCTATGCTGTTCTTCATTTCTGTTACAGTGTTTTTGATTTTTAGCATTTCTTTATGATTTTTTATTAGATATTCTATCTCTATCCTTGCATTACTCATCTGTTATTGTCTTGCATTTTGTCCACTTTATTTACCCCAATAGAGCCCTTGGTACATGAATTATTATTATTCTAAATTTCTGGTCTGATATCTCCAAAGTTTCTGCCATGTCTAAGTCTGATTCTGATGCTTGCTTTTTCTCTTCAGATTATGTTATTTTGCCTTTTGGCATGCCTTGTAATTTTTTGTTGAAATTCATACATGATGTATCAGATAAAAGGAAATGAGGTGGATAGACTTTTAAGTAAGGTTTTCTGTTTATCTGGGTAGGAATTAGGCTGCGTTTGCTATTTGCTGCTGCTGTGGTGTCAGGGGCTAACATTTCCTCTAGTGTCTTTTGTTTTTGTTTTTTCCCCTGAAGTCTTTGGTTTCCCTAGATACCCCTTTTTAGATAGTATCTGAGGCTTGCAGATCTTTTAGCTGAAATTCCTTGTTACTATACTGGAGCCCTACTGATATGGTAGCTAGATGTGGTGAGAGCGGAAGCACTGTATGATTATTTCTCAGTATCTTTTTAAGCCCCTGCCCCTGGGCTGTGATCTTTATACTTGCTTCACAGCTTTTCAGAATTCCACATTGGGTGAGGCAGAAAAGCTAGAAGTGGTGGAGTTGAGTATTTCCCTACCCTCAAGCTGAAGGCTACTGGGGTTAGGCTTACATATTTTCCTTCCCCAGGTATGTTAAGTTTTGGTAAAAGCCAAGGTCATATAGGTTCTGGCAAAATAGTTTTCTTGATGTCAGGTGTTTTTGAGGAGAACAGAGATTTCTAACCATATTTCCAAAGTGGTAACTTTTTTCTCTGCCTGCCATAAGAATTAATCTTTATGACCCAGCATTAGATGAAAAAAAAAAAATCAGTAAAAGCTTATTTTTTTGCTCTCTGGATTAAATAAGCGTTTTGTTTTGTTTTGTTTTATTGTTGAGTGTTAATTAGATCCACTTACAATGAATCAAGGAAAAAGGCTCAAAGAAAAAACAAAAACCAATGCACACATTTACCTTGATTCTAACAAAGATTATACGTAGTAAAAATTTATTGATTTTGGTAAAAGAGTTAGAATTATATAGAATAGCATAGAAGCTACACATTGTAGACATGCAAATAGCTAAATTCCTATTAAAATAAGTTGAGATTAGTTTGTTTTTTTAGTGAAAATGAAATAGTCTTGTATTCTGTTAAGAGACTATAATTGAAAGTTGGACACTATTTTCATAAGGTAACATGTAAATCTTTGTATGTCAATACTTTGAAGTTTTAATAGCATGTAGACATTAAAAGTGTTCACTAGTGGAATGTGGTTTCCTTTGAGGCTATGTGTCCCCTTCACTGTATCTAACACGATCAGATTTATGAGACAAAGATTTGAATATCAGCTTACCAAATGAGAATCAAGTAGACATAGGTGGTAATAGTTTCAGCAAGAAAAAAATCTTTTTTAAAAAAATAACTCTTTCCTACTTTCATGAAAAAATCTAATCATTGATATTAAAATTTATAAATACACAGAAATATTTATTACAGAAAGTTTTTGGATTTGTGAAGAGCCTAAAAACTTGAATTATGATTAATGAATCTGCAAGGTCAGTATCACTTTGGTGTGTGTTAGAAAAGAAGAACAAGCCCCACACCAGACTGAGTCATAGTCTACATGTGATATATGTACATTAAAAATTTTAAAGCAGTTTTTTTTTTTTCCTAGATAATTCCAATATACTTAAAATTTTATTCTGTATTCCATAAACTTTGGTCAGGACCTGTTGTTGTTGTTAGGTGCCGTCAAGTCAATTCCAATCATAGTGACCCTATGTACAACATAATAAAACACTGCCTGGTCCTATGCCATCCTCACATTCATTGTTATGATTAAGCCCATTGTTGTGGTCACTGTGTCAATCCATCTCACTGAGGGGCTTCCTCTTTTTTGCTGACACGCTACCAAGCATGATGGCTGTTTTTCTCCAGAGACTGATCTCTCTTAACAATGTGTCCAAAGCATGTGAGACGTAGTCCCATCATTCTTGCATCCAAGGACTTTCTAGTTGAACTTCTTCCAACACAGATATTTTCATTCTTTTGGCAGTCCTAGTTTGTTGTGTAGTTCCTAGGGTCTTCATAGCTTGTGTCTTAGTCATCTAGTGCTGCTATAACAGAAATACCACAAGTGGATGGCTTTAACAAAGAGAAATTTATTTTCTCACAGTCTAGTAGGCTAGAAGTCCAAATTCAGGGTGTCAGCTCCAGGGGAAGGCTTTCTGTCTCTGTCGGCTCTGGAGAAAGTTCCTTGTCATCAATATTCCCCTGGACTAGGAGATTCTCTGCACAGGAACCCCAGGGGCGAAGGACTTGCTCTGCTCCTGTCACTGCTTTCTTGGTGGTATGAGGTCCCCAACTCTCTGCTTGCTTCCCTTTTCTTTTTATCTCTTGAGAGATAAAAGATGTGCAGGCCACACCCCAGGGAAACTCCCTTTACATTGGATCAGGAATGGGACCTGAGGAAGGGTGTTACAATCCTGCCCTAATCTTCTGTAACATAAAATTACAATCACAAAATGGAGGACAACCACACATTACTGGAAATCATGGTCAAGCCAGATTGAGATGCACATTTTGGGGGGGACATAATTCAATCCATGACAGCTTGCAAGAAGCCATCCAAGGTAAAATAAAAAAAATGAATAATTTTTTTTTTTTTTATTTGCCTGGTGCACCAGAGGAAAAGGAGAGTTGGGAATAGGAGGGGTAAATGGAATGTGTGGCTAGTTACTCTCATGAATAACTGCTTTCTATGCCATGAGACCAGCTAGCTACCATTACTGAACATTTTGGTCAAAGATTCTATAGAAAAATTTTGATCACAAGTGGCGGGGGTATGAAACAGAATTTCAAATTCTAGTGAAATCCAGACTTTCTGGAGCCAGTAAGACTGGATAAACACCAAACCTATTGCCCTGAAATAATCTTTAAACTTTAAGCCACAAATATCCACTGAAATCTGCTTTAAACTCAATAATAGTTTAGCTCAAATAGTAAAGAATACCTGGGAAAAGGAGGGTGAGAATGGTTGCACAAGTTGGAGAATGTAATGAATTGTACACATAGAAATTGTTGAATTAGTGTATGTTCTTCTGTGTATATTTTTAACAACAATAAATATTAAAGAAAAAAGAAGAAACCACTAGTTTAGATGTTACTGTAATTTACTTTTATTGTTTTTTAAATGATTTTCAAAGAGCAAAAAAAAAGTACATTTAAAATAACATATTCAATGAAGTACACTAGCTGAATTCACCATAATTTATCATAATTATTACTACTTACATAATTACTATTTAATGTTAATATTTCTCATCTTCAGGACATGCCACATACTCCACATACCATATAAATGTCTAAAAAGAAGCTTAAGGTACTTTCTAAATTGTTTTAAAAAACCTCTTAGATACAAAAATACAGCAGTTCAAATTATTACTATATGAACAATTGAGTATTAAGTGTACCTTGTACATGAGACCATGTTTATTTTATTTTAGCTTTTTGTGAGGTAATTGAATGTAGTTTTGCATTCTATTATGAAAGTATTGCATTTAGTTTGAAAAAGTGACTTCAATTAGATTTATGATTTGCCATGAAAATTTAATTTTATGCTTACAAATCCATATTTTCTATCTCAGATTCAACAATATTCTTGTGATGATGCACTTAGTGAATGGGAATGGGTGGATTTAAGCTGTTAATTTGCATTCTTTGAACCTTCAGTCCGTCAAAAAAAAGTCATTGTTTTTTCTTTTCTGCTTTCATTTTGAGGTTTCCTGATGTCTTTGTCTTTGTTCACAAGCCACCACCTTAGTCCTGACTTTCATTCACCATCCTGGTCAGTTGGCTGACTCTGTTTCACAGGAGTTCCGTTGGTGTCACATAGTCTGAGGCCACATGATACGGTTCCTGCAGGCCAAGTCCTGCTGTTCTCCAACCTTTACAAATACTCAGGCCCAAAGAGCTACGCTGGAGCAAGAACAATGCTGACAGACGGGCAGTGTTCCCAGTTCCTGTTAGTAGGATTCCTCTCTCGCCATTTGGTCTCTCTCTTTGAGCTGACAGTAGTTCCAAATCTCCCTGCATGCATTGGCTCCCAAACCACTATCTCACTTCATAACAACCTTCCCTGAAAATTGTTTCCTTTTAAGCAGTAATGGTAGAATTACATGACAGGTGAACACGTAACCACAGGTTTAGGGAATACTTTCTTAAACTTTTATTATAAAGATTCCTCACATAGTCCTCAAAAAGTCTCACCAAATATTTTCACCAAATATTACCATATTAATATTTTAACACACTTGCATCGTATTGTGTGTGTGTGTGTGTGTGCGTCTGCCTGAGTAGCTCAGACGGTTAAGAGTTCAAGCAGGTTGATGGTACAAATCCATCCAGAGGCTTGTTGGTAGATAAGACCTAGAAATCTATTCTGAAAGGTCACGGCCTTGAAAACGCAACAGAACAATTCTACTCTGCACACATGGGATCATCATGAGTCACAGTTAACTTGATGGCAACTATCAATAACAACAACAAATATATACACACACATACATCCACGTACATGTATACACGTAAATATAATTTTGACAATCATTTGATAATAAATTGAGAATGTCATGCCCTCTGATTCTAAAACACGTCAGGGAGCATTTATTGTAACCAGGATATTCACTTATATTCCTACTGTACAATTTTCAAATTCAGTATATTTAGCAGTGATATAATGCTATTTATAAAATCTACTAATCTTATTTGATTTTTTTAGTTGTCCCTATGATGACTTTTAAAGCAGGGTCCTCTTGGTTCAGGAGTGTACATTGCATTTAGTTTTCATCTCCTTAGTTTCCTTTTTCATCTAGAATGGTTCTTTAGTTTTTATAATATTGAAATTTTTGAACAGTACAGAGTGGAAAACCCAGTTTTTTTCTGTAGAATACTCCTAAATTTTCGGTGATTTAATTCATATTCTGTATTTCTTTGTCAGAAATGATATATTTAACTGGTACACTTCTAATATTCAAGGGTGTTTGAAATATTACCTCCAGAAAACTTAAATATATAACATAATCATCCATTAAACTAACCAAAAAGAACTAAGAATAGAATCTGTAGTTCTATGAAAAGATGTAGTATCTAAAAGCAAATAGAATATAACTGAGAAAACATACTGTCATTGCTCTAAAAATTAATAATTAACAACAAAAAAAAATCTAACTACTCTTTTTTAGGTCTTCTGGGTTAGTAAAGAATGTACTTTTTCGTAAAAGATCTCCAGCTAATGAATGTAGAAGGAATGATAAAAAATTACTGGAATGTGATGTGTTCTGTTGCAAATTTTTTGTATCTTGTCAAAACATCAATGACATTATTAAAAAAGGTAGAGGTAGATTTCTAGATTAAAAAAATACAAAAGAGACATGCTGATTGATTATATGCTGCTTAAGAAAGAAAGATAGCCCTGATGATATTAAGAATTACTATTTTTTTTAGGTATGTAAAATAGGAGAATATTCATGACATTAGGTCTATTCTACAATACTTAATGGAGCAGTCTCATAATATCTGCTACATATTTTCAGGATTTATGTTTTTCAAAAACATGGCATAACCTGTATATTTTTTTAAACCCAGGGATAAAAAAATATGGATGTTCACTGTGTAATTCTTTCAACTTTTTGTATGTTTAATTTTTTTTTTTTTTTTTACAGTAAATTGTTGTGGGTTGTAGATTGAAGGTTTTAGAAAACTAGCCATCTTTGGGGATCAGCATTTATTTATCAGTTTGAAAGAACTATAAAATCAGAATAACAGTAGGTAAAGTATATTATAATATTTGTTGAATTGTTTGAAGCACCAGCATTCATTACTTTGAACAAGTAATCTTTAAGAATTATATTTAATCTTCACTTTTTCCTTTACATTTGAGCCACAAAACTTTTAGGAGAATATTCTGTTTAGATATTTTTCAACTTTGTCTAATCAGAAGTTTGCAAGCAATAAAATCTCTAAATCAAGTAAAAAATATTCTTTAAAAAACTCAACTTTGGTCCAGACATAATTATAAATTAAAGAAGAAATATATATACATATGAAGAAAAGATTTTATTTTGCTTTTTCCTCAATTTCAGTTGGAAGTGACATCAATTTGGCATCACAAGTATGCAGGATAGTGGCCAAGGAAGTTCAACAATTGACTGCCAAGAAATAATTGTTCCTATACTATGATATACAAATTCATACACATGAGTACAGGCATTTTAACTAGACAATTGCAATAAGATCTAAATTGTCAAAAAAAAAAAAAAAGATTATATTAATTTTTGTACCCAAGAAGTTTATGCTGTAATAATCCCAATTGCCTTTGGCCTTGATTTTAGCCAAGTACCACTTTTTAACATTTGGTCATCCTCCCATCATGCTATATTTATTTTATAATGTGTGTGTGTATTTATATACACAGACTATGCACACACACATACATATATATCTATTTCTGTTGTCTAGCCTCTTTTACTTACAACTCAAAAAAAAAAAAAAAACATTGTTTTGGAGATTACCAATGTACAAATTATTAAATTCTAGTATCACTAAAGATCCTGTCTAATCCCCGTATCACCTTTAGACCATTAAGGCCTTCTTCCTTCCTGAAACCCTCTCTGTTCTTGACCTCTGTGGTGCTACTATTTCTTTGCATATTTCTTTGTTCTCTGGCCCATCCTCAGTCTCTTCACAGGTTCTTCTTCCTTTGTTATGTCAACAAGGATGGTATTTTTGACATTTCTATCCTAACTGCTTTTCTCTTTTCTTTCTTTACATGTTCCTTGTGTGAACTGGCAACATCTATTACTTCAATTATCATCCCTATTAGGACAGCTATTTAATTCAAAACTTTATGCCAGAATTCCATTCTGTGCTCCAGATTTATAAATTTAATTGCCTGCTTGAGTGTCTCCACTTGAATATCAAAATTACAAATATAAATCAACAGATCCAAAATGGAAATGAGCTTCTACCTCACACACACTTCAATATCACTCTTTCTCAAAACTGAATGTCAATGTTAGTTAATAATTTTAAAAATAACAAGCATTTTCTGAGAATATACTGTATCTCAGGTACTGAACTAAACATTTCAGATGGATGATTTCATGTAATACTCAAAATACTCATATAACATTTTAGGCTATTAAAAAATTAAAACGTGATTATCTTTAATCCATTTGTACACATGTGAAAACAGGGACAAAAAAGGATAAATAACTTCTCCTACCCCTATCATGTTGTAAAGCTAGGACTCAAATTCAGGAAATTTATTTTGGTTATTTTTTATACAACTCATTACTCCTTACACAGTAAGTCCTGGAATTTCCAAAATACTTTCTTTTTCTAGAACCAGTTATTCTTTCTAATATTTACTTTCTCTGTATTTCTGTGTTTGCCTTCTCTCTGTCATTCTTTTTTCTTTCCCTTACACATAAAAACACACAACTTTATGCCTGCTCAACCTCTTATTATAATTCTAAATTCTCATTATAATCAACAGATATTGTCCTCTGATTGTGTCAGCAGAGAATAAGGGAAGCCTAATTTTTTAGTGATTATATTACAGATATCTTTTCCTCACTTTCAAAGAATGCTTGCATGTAACACTGGATGTTATTTCTCTCAGTCTGGACCATTGGCACTGTACATCTGGCCTTTGCCAACGTTCATATGGATATTCTAATTTTTATGTATGTATACTAAATTCAAATGACATTGGGAGAGCAGTAAACAAATAAACTCAAGTGGCTATTTTTAGTTCCACTTCAGTTCTTCCAGAGGAAATGTTTCTCAGATTCTTATAATTGTGCATATTTATTTTCAATGTTTTCATGACTTTTTTTGCCCCATTTTCCTTATTTCATGAAAAATTTCCTAGAAAGATAAGACATATTTAATTAAAACATACTAGTTCAGGAGTGATGTCAGCAAAGTAACAGAGTTGTTTGTCAATGTGGGTTTTTTTCTCCCCATTTTTCTAATTTCATGAAAAATTTCCTAGAAAGGTAAGACATATTTAATCAAAACATCCTAGTCCAGAAGTGATGACAGCAAAGTAACAGAGTCCTCACTGTTGCTTGCCAATGAGAAGGCTTTAACTCACAGAGACCTGACGTAGAATGAAACGTCCTGTCCTGTGTCTTCTCCAGGATTCTTGATATATTTGAGTCCCTTGTTGTGGCTATTGTGTCAACGTATCTCCCTGAGGGTTTCCCTCATTTTTGCTGACCATCTACCAAACACTGTGTTCTTTTCTAGGAACTGGTCTTTTGTGATGATATGTTCAAGGAAAGCAAGATGAAGTTTTGCTATTCTCCCCTCTAAGGAGCATTTCAGTTGTATTTCTTCTAAGAGTGATTTGTTCATTCTTCTGGCACTCTATGCTGTATTCAATTTATTTTTTTCCAACATCACAATTCAAATGCATAAATTCTTCTTCAGTTTTCTTTTTTCATTGTCTAGCTTTTGCATACATCTGATGCGATTGAAAATGCCATGGCTTGGGTCAGGTGCACTTTAATCATCAAAGTGACATCTTTGGTTTTTAGAATTTAAAGAGATCTTTTGCCACAAATTCAACCAATACAAGTCATATATCTGATAAGGGCCTTGTTGTCCTTGTTGTTGCTAGCTGCCATCAGTGGACCTCCAAATCATGACGACCTCATGAAGAGTGGAAGAAATGCTGCCTGGTCTTGGTACCATCTCTGTGACTGGTTGTGGATTGGACTGTTGTGATACATAGGGATTTTATTGTCTGATTTTCAGAAGTAGATCACCAGGCCATTCCTCCTAGTCGACCTTATTTTCAAAGCTCCACTGGAACCTGTTTAGCATCTTAGCAACAGGCCAGCCTCCATTGACAGATCGATGGTGGCTGTGCTTGAGGTGCATGAGCCAGGAATCAAACCTAGGTCTCCCACAGGAAAGGTAGAATTTTACCTCTGAACCACCAAAGCCCCCATTGTTAAGGGTCTATTATCCAGGGTATATAAGCAAGCCCTGGTGGTACAGTGGTTAAATGTCCAGCTGCTAACCAAAGATCGGCAGTTCGAACTCACCAGCTGCTCCACGGGGGAACGATGTGGCAGTCTGCTTTAGTAAAGATTTACAGACTTGGAAACCGTGTGAGGCAGTTCTGTCTGTCCTATAAGGGTCACTGTGAGATGGAATTGACTCTGTGGCAGTGTTTTTATTTTAATCCAGCATACATAAATAACTTACAAATCAGCAACAAAAAGACAATCCAATTAAAAAAAAAAAGGCTATAAAAGGTTTGAATCAATATTTTTCCAAAGAAGATATGCAAATGACCAAAAAGCACATAAATATATCTCAGCAATATTAGTCAAAAGGGAAATGCAAATCAAAACCACAATTAAGCGTCACTCATACCCACTAGGTTGGCTATAATTAAAAAGAAAATAACGATTGTTGGTGAAGGTGTGGAAAAATTATATAGCTGATAGGAATCCAAAATGTTTCAACTGCTGTGGAAAACAGTGTGGCAATTCCTCAAAAAGTTTAATATACCACAATCCCTCAATTCCACTCCTAGGTATATACCCAAAAGAATTGAAAACAGGTATTCAAGCAAGTACATGGACAGGCATGTTCTTTATAGCCCTACTCACAATAGTGAAAAAGTGGAAGTAGCCCAAATGCCCATAAACAGACGAATGAATAACAAATGTGAAGTATACACATAATGGAATATTATTCAGCTATTAAAAAAAAAAAGAAGAACAAAATTCTAACACATGATGCAACATGGATAAACCTCCAAAACATACTAAGTGAAAGAAACCATGCACAAAAAAGCAACTATTGCATGGTTTCTTTTCTGTGGATAGAATAGAAAAATCCACAAGGACAGGATGTAGTTTGGCAGTTGCCAGGGACCAGGGGTAGAGAGGAATGATGAGAAGCTCTTAAATGGTAAGAGCTTTTACTCTGAAGTGATAGAAATGCTTTGAAACTAGATAGTGGTAGTGATTGCACAGCATTGTGAACATACTAATACCACTGAATTGTGCAGTTTAATAGTTAATTTTAATTTATGTGACTTTTGCCTCAATAAATCATTAAATAAAATACATACTAGTCCATAACATTTTGAAATCCTTTTTCCTTTGCTAGTCTAGTAAATATGTAGTGTTTTATCAAGTTTTTTCAAAATTATTAGCATAATCATTTTTATAACTTTGTTATATATGTTTCTATATTTGGTTCATTTATGAGTGTATTTATATCCTTAATACTTATATTGTATATTTCTTAGTTCTCTCCTATATCTTATATCTTATTTTCTGTTATTTACATATTGTAGGGTTTAAAACAAACAAACAAACAAAAACAAACCCATGGCCATCGAGTTGATTCCAAGTCATAGCGACCCTATAGGACAGAGTAGAATGCCCCCTAGGTTTTCCAAGAAGCGACTTGTGGATTCCAACTGCTGACCTTTTGGTTGACAGCCAAAATCTTAACCACTGGACCACCAGGGCTCCATTGGTGAGCTTAAGTGTTGTAAATCAAACTTACACAATTGTGTTAAATGAGAAAACTACACATACCCTTTCATGTAGCTATGTACCAAACTCTAAGATGTTACTTTACCAGATATAAAGTTGGAGGCCAAGTTGATTGATATACTCTGTCCCTAAACCAGTCCCCACTGTTTTGCAGGATACCATACAGTGACTCAAGACAAGATCCTTAACTTCTCTCATTATCTAATATATACTGTAAATATATCATGTAAATGAAAGCCACGGCATAAAATCTACACTGCTTAGAGGATTCTTTCCATCTCTATAAAGGCTCTATATAACATCTATATATATTTGCATAGGAAAATATGTGCTTCTGCCACATGACAATTTGGAATATGTAGAAATATGACCAAAGAACAGATGAGTTGTGGAATGAAATCAAGGACATCATACTTGAAGTAAGAGGTCATTGAAAAGACAGGAAAAAAAGAAAAGGCCAAGATCGATATCAGAGGAGACTATGAAACTTGCTCTTGAACATTGAGCACCTAAAGCAAAAGGAAGAAATGATGAAGCAAAAGAACTGGACAGAAGATTTCAAAGAGGGCTTGAAAAGACAAAAGTAAAGCATTATAATGATATGTGCAAAGAGGCGAAGATAAAAAACCAAAAAGGAAGAACACATTCAGCACTTCTCAAGTTGAAAGAACTGAAGAAAAAATTCAAGCCTCAAGTTGCTGTAGTGAAGGATTCTATGGGGAAAATATTAAACGACACAAGAAGCATCAAGAGAAGATGGAAGGAATACACAGAGTCATTATACAACAAAGGATTAGTCAGTGTTCAACCATTTCAAGAGGTGGCATATGATCAGGAACCAATGGTACTGAAGGAAGAAGTCCAAGCTGCACTGAAGGCATTGGTGAAAAATAAGGCTCCAGGAATAGACGGAATGTCAATTGAGATGTTTCAACAAATGGATGCATCACTGAAAGTGCTCACTCATCTATGCCAAGAAATTTGGAAGACAGCTACCTGGCCAACAGACTGAAGAGATCCATATTTATGCCTATTCCCAAGAAAAGTGATCCAATCGAATGCAGAAACTATCTAACAATATCATTAATACCACAGGCAAGTAAAATTTTGCCGAAGATCATTCAAAGGCTGCTGCAGCAGTATGTTGACACGGAACTGCCAGACATTCAGGCTGGATTCAGAAGAGGACATGGAACCAGGGATATTATTGCTGATGTCATGTGGATCCTGCCAGAAATCAGAAAACACTGGAAGGATGTTTACCTGTATTTTATTGACTACGCAAAGGCATTGGACTGTGTGGATCATAATAAATTATGGATAACATTGCGAAGAATGGGAATTCCAGAACATTTAATTGTGCTCTTGAGGAACCTGCATTTAGATCAAGAGGCAGTTGTTCAGACAGAACAGGGGGTACTGAGTGGTTTAAAGTCAGGAAAGGTGTGTGTCAGGTTGTATCCTTTAACTATACCTATTCAATCTGTGTGGTGAGCACATACTCCAAGAAGCTGGACTATATGAAGAAGAACAGACAACAGGATTGGAGGAAGAGACATTAACAACCTGTATTATGCAGATGACACAACCTTGCTTGCTGAAAGTGAAGAGGACTTGAAGCACTTACTAATGAAGATCAAAGACCACAGCCTTTGGTATGGATTGCACCTCAACATAAAGAAAGCAAAAATCCTCACAACTGGACCAATAAGCCACATCTTGATAAACAGAGAAAAGATTGAAATTGTCAAGGATTTCATTATACTTGGATCCACAATCAACAGCCATGGAAGCAGCAGTCAAGAAATCTAAACACACATTGTATTGGGCAAATCTGCTGCAAAGGACCTCTTTAAAGTGTTGAAAAGCAAGACTGTTATCTTGAAGACTAAGGTGCACCTGACTCAGGGCATGGTATTTTCAAACTCATCATATGCATGCAAAAGCTGGACAATGAATAGGGAAGACAGAAGAGCTGACTCCTTTGAATTGTGGTGTTGGTGAAGAATATTGAATATACTATGGACTGCCAAAGGAACGGACAAATCTGTGTTGGAAGAAGTACAACCAGAATGCTCCTTGGAAGTTAAGGATGGCGAGACTGCACCTTACATACTTTGGACGTGTTGTCAGGTGGGATCAGTCCCTGAAGAAGGACATTTTGCTTGGTAAAGTACAGGGTCAGCTGAAAAGAGAAAGACCCTCAATGAGATGGGTTGATACAGTGGCTGCAACATTGGGCTCAAACATAACAACGATTATAAGGATGGTGCCAGAGTGTGCAGTGTTTCCTTCTGTGGTACATAGTGTTACTATGAGTCAGAACCGACTTGATGGCACCTAACAACAACAGCAACAGAAATATGTGGAATAAACGGAAACTAGGTAAGCATTATGTTCAAAATGTAGAATCTACGCCGAAAATAACAGCATAGCAGTTGTTAGTTCAGTACCAAACTTATGACTCTTAATTGTCATCCTAGTGTGAGTTAATAATTAACATTTGTCTGTTTCTTAACCACCCTGCTTGCTGTGGCAGAGCAAACTCACAGTATATGCCAACCCAGACAATCTGTTCTGATAATGAAAATTTCCCTCAGATTTTGCTGGTAAGCGGTTTGTCAGACTTAATTTTCAATATTGTTATGGAAATTCATCTTTTTCTATCAGCATATGCATGGTAGTGGACATTTTATAGATACTTGCACCAGGGATCAAATATCAGAGGATATTTTAATCCCAAAGTCATACCTATTAAAAAAATAAAATGATTCAAATACAACAAAAGAAAACAAGACTATCTAGTTCAATGCAATTCAAGTTAGCATACAATCATATTTAGTTATTATTTTGTTACCAAATCCAAACAAAAGTCAGACAGTATATTAATACCAATTTTCTGGTCAGGTATATATTTG
This sequence comes from Loxodonta africana, assembly GCF_030014295.1. Taxonomy (NCBI): domain Eukaryota; kingdom Metazoa; phylum Chordata; class Mammalia; order Proboscidea; family Elephantidae; genus Loxodonta; species Loxodonta africana. Next base: position 18,855,993 of record NC_087358.1, on the reverse strand, counting down.
TAGTCATAAATCTTTGTCAGCTAAAATAAATTGTTAGACACAGATACATACTATTTACTTTTCCATCTTAATTCTGGGAAAAGTTCTTTTTTGTTACTGACAAAGACCATTCCCATTTTGTTCTTCTACAGTGTTTCTTCTGGAAGACTCTTTTTCTAGTAATCACTGCTGTAGCTGTAGGATATAGCAACTTGACACAAGTCCTGACAAAAGCTGTTCTACTTAAAGTTGGACATCTAACTCAAAAAGACCAAACAAACACTTATTCCTAGGACACAGAAGTTACCGTTAATGACGTTAAAGACCTATCAAGGCAGGGGATGAGGCTGCTATAGAGCTAGGAAAGAGGCATGTTGAAAGAGAGAGAAGTAATGGCGACAAGTCAGGTGGCCTGAAAGAAAGAGAGACTAAAAGTGAGAGAAAAATAGCCTCGGTTGTGGAAGTCTTTCTAGTTCCTAGACCAACTAACTACATTCAAAAAAACAGATTTAACTTTGCCCTTGGATTTTCTGTGACGTTACTGTAACCATCCAACAAATACTTTCTACTTGTTTTTGGCTTGATTGAGTTTTAGTTCCTAGTAAAGGAAGAACCTTATAGAAAGGCAGTGACCTCCTTCCTTGTATTTCCATCATTATTAATTTTTGTGTGTTGATATGGATTGGATTGCATCTCCCAAAAAGATATGTTGAAGTCTTAACCCCTGTACCTGTGAATGTGATCTTGTTTGGGGAAAATACATTCTTCTTTATTTGAAGATATTATCAGTTAGATTATAACTGAGTCTGGTGGGTTTTAGCCCTAATCCTTTCTGAGTAATGTCTTGTAAGAGGGGATACAGACATGGAGAAAAAGTCACACAGAGGGGAGGCAGATGCTCTGTGATGACAGAGGCAGATGAATCTACAACCGTCAAAGGAGCACCAAGGATTGTAAACAGCCACTAGAATCTAGGAGAAAGGCATTAAACAGTTCCTTTCTCAAAGCCTTCACGAGAAATTGTCATGGCCAACAGCCTGGTTTTGACTTCTAGCCTCCAGAAGTGTAAGAAAATAAGATTCTATTCTTTAAAGCCACCTACTTTGTGGTAGTTTACTATGGCAGCCCTAGGAAATTGAGACATATGTTTATAACTTTAAAAAGTCTTATTCTGAATGATTTTTGTTAATGAATGTTGTTCTCACTCATCTCTTATAATCTACCAAGTTTGTGAAATTAGTGCTTTCTTTAAGCAGTGTTAGCTACATCAAGATATCTCTCCCATATACAAATGTTTTGCTAAAAAAAAAAAATCGACTATCGTTTTCTAAACAATAAGAATATAGAATGCATCCAATGAATGAAATCTTAAATGAAAAACTTAGTTGCAATAAAGAACCTGATCCATTACAAAATAGAAATTTATTTGCTTTAACATATTTTCACTTGAATATCTGCAGTACTATTGTAATCAGAATTATCAATTAGTTTTTAAAACTGAGGCTATGATATAGAAAAAAATCAATAAAATTCTGCTTAGTAACTATTTTTAAAAAGAGAAAACATTACAGAAAAAAACAATCTTTGATAGTTATGAGGGAGGGAAGGGGTGGGGAGAGGAAATTACTAAATAAATAGTAGACAGTGGTAACTTTGGTGACAGAAAAGACAGCACACAGTGTAGGACAAGTTAGCATAACTTGACCGAGACGAAGTCATAGAAGCTTCCTAGTTACAACCAAACACCTTGAGGGACCGAGTTACTGGGGTTGAGGGCTGGGGAACATGGTCTTGGGGGATGTCTAGGTCAACTGGCATAACATAGTTCATAAAGAAAATGTTCTACATCTTACTTTAGTAACATCTAGGGTCATTTTTTTTTTTTTTTTTAGGGTCTTAAAACTTCCGAGAGCCCATCTAAGACACATCTGTTGGTCACATCTCATCTGGAACAAAGAAGAATGAAGAAAACCAAAGACACAAGGAAAAGATTAGCCCAAAGGACAAATGGACAACATGAAATAAAGCCTCTATCAGCCTGAGACCAGAAGAACTAAATAGTGCCTGGCTACCAACACCAACCGCTATGACAATGATCTCAATAGAGGGTCTCGGACAAAGCTGGAGAAAAATGTAGAACAAAATTCAAATTCACACACACACACACAGAAAGGCCAGACTTACTGGTCTGACAGAGACAGGAGGACTCCCTCAGTCTATGACCCCCAGAAAACTTGCTAACTCAGAATTGAAGCCACTCCTAAAGTCCACCTTTCAGTCAAAGATTAGACAGGCCTGTAAAACAAACAATAACGTGTGTGAGGAACGTGTGTCTTAGTTCAATTAAGTATATGAAACCAAATGGGCAACAGTTGCTTAAAAGCAAAGATGAGAGGGCAGGAAGGGACAGAAAAATTAGATGAAAGGACAGAGAGAACCCAGGGTGAGAAGGGAAAGGGGGAGAATACTAACACATTATGGGGATAGTAACTAATGTTACCAAAAAAATTGTGTATAAATTTTTGAATGAAAAGCTAATTTGTGCTATAATCTTTAACCTAAAACAATAAAATAAAAAGAGTATAATAACCAACATATATATAAAACTTCAATAAATTAACAACAAAAAGACAAATAACTCAATCATAAAATGAGCAAAGAACTTAAATAGACATTTCACAGAAGAGGACATTCAAATGGCCACCAAACATTTGAAAAGATGCTGAGCATCATTAGCCTTCAGAGAGCTGAAAATCAAAACCACGATGAGATACAATTTCATTCCCACTAGGATGGCTAAGATTAAAAAAAAAAACAAAAAAGAGAGGGAGAAAAGAAAACAACAATTGTTGGTAAGGACGTGGGGAAATTGGAACCCTTATCCATTGCTAGTGGGAATGCAAAATGGTAAAGCTGTTGTGGAAAACAGTGTGGCAGTTCCTCAAAAAGCTAAAAATAAAACTGCCATGTGACTCAGCAATTCCACTCCTAGGTATATACCCTAACGACTTGAAAGCAAAAACTTAAACAGAGAGTTGTACACCAATGTTCATTGCAGCACTATTCACAATTACCAAAGGGCGGAAACAACCAAAATGCCCATCAACAGATGAATGGATCAACAAAATATGGTGCATATATATATATATATATATATATATATATATATATATATATATATATATATATATATATACAGTGGGATACTACTCAGCCAGTAGGAGAAATGAAGTCTTGATACATGCTACTCTATGGATGGAGCTGGAGGACATTATGCTGAGTGAAATATGGCAATCACGAAAGGACAAATATTGTATAACCTCACTTATATAAAAAGACTAGAAAAGGAAAAGGTATAAAGAACAGAGTTCATTAGTGGTTACCATGGGTGGGAGGGAGGGGGTCAAGGGTTAATTGTGATAGAAAAATCACATTGGTTAAGGGTAAGATTACACAGCCGATTATTGTAATTGCTGTCAATAAGCTGTACACCTATAAAAAGCTGAACTGGCAAAAGTTGTGTAATAGGTGCATTTACAATGATGACAAAAAAAAAAAAAGAGTAGTTGCTGAGGCTGCTTGTGAACAACCAAAAATTAGGATTTGTTTCCTTGGTTTGGAGGTTTAAAGTCATGGTTTCATGGGACATCCCAGTTAATTGGCCCAATAATATGTTTAGTGCTTCTGCTCAAACTTCTAGTTCATTGGGTAGTGTGGGGTCTTAAAAGCTAGCAAGCAGCCATCCGAGACACAACAATTGTTCTCTATTCACCTGGAGCAAGAGAAGAAGAAGGGCAGTCAGGAATAGGAGGAGGATATAGAATTGTGTGGTTAATTGCCTCCATGAACTACTGCGTCCATTGCCATGAGACCAAAAGAACTGGATAGTGTCCACCTACCATTACTGAACATTTTGATTGAAGATTCTATATACGAATCCTGATCAAAAAGGGAAAAATACAGAATGAAATTTCAAATTCTCATGGACTCCAAGTTTCTGTAGCCATGAAGTTTGGATGAACCCCTGAAACAATTGCCCTGAGATAATCTTTAAAACCTTTAACCAGAAATGTCCCCTGATGTCTTCTTAAAACCAAAAAATAGTTTAGCTTAACTAGTAAAAAAAAGTCTTGAATATTATGCTCTTTTAAGATTTATCTCTATGGAATCAAATTGACAACAGCAGCTCAAAAGATTAGATAGGAACCTTAGGGGGTGGTGAATTCATGTTAATGGGAGAGGAACAACTCAGAAAAGGAGGATCAGAATGCTTGTACAACTGGGAGAATGCAATTAATGTCACTAAATGGTACATGTAGAACCGGTTGAATTAGTGTATGCTTTGCTATGTATAGAGTTATGTTTTGCTATGTATATTCTCAAAAAAAATAAGTAAAATTGAAAAAAAGAAAAAAACACTTCATTTTGGCTTGTGATTCATCACTCAGTACATGTAAATCAAGATATTCTTTCAAATTTGTATGCATAGTTGTTTTGTCATTACCATAAAATCAGAAAAAAATGCATCTACAGCATTTTAAAACTATTGAAATGTCAAAAATCTTTGCAATGGAAAAGATAATTATGTATTCTTGCTATGTGATACTAACAAAGTATCTGTTTAGAATTACAAGGAAAGAACATATAAGCATAAGTATCAAATCGCTCAGTTCTTATAAATCTATTGCATTTTCTCACACATCAAATCAGTGTGTTTCTTCTTTCTCATCTACTTAATTTATGGTAATCTGTACCGCTGGTAGGCTTTCTGAATACCTTTGCATATTAAATGTATTTGGATAATATGAGAGCAAAGTTTTTTTTTTTTTACCATTAAAATAGGGCATTTTTTTCTTTAATAACAATAATAAGGCATTTTTCTGGTAAATAAAGTTTAATATATTTCTTAAGAGAAGATATCATCTTTCAAGATGGAAAAAAATATTCAACATGGAAAAAAAAAAATAGTGAAAAACGTTACCACCTGATTTCTCATCACCCAGCTAAGGTAGTTGATGGCTTATATGGCAGAGTGGGCATCATGTTCTCATTGCCCATCTGTGCTCTTCTTTGATACTTAGTCCAGAAACTATATCCATTTCCAAAGGCTATAGCCCTCTTGCAGAAAAACAAACCAATAAAAACAGGAACAGACACTTGGCATGCCCTAATTGTGGTGTTGCACTGGATATTTCATTTTTAGGGCTGTACAGATTGTCCTCTTTGTTTCCAGTACCTCAGCTTACTTCCTCCTCGGTCAAATGCCAAATTCACAGTTTGGTGTTCTCCAGTTGGAATATAGATTGTGACCAACAAGAACGGATACACTAGAACTTTCTTCCTGGAAACCTAAAATAGTACCACCAAGGGAAGATCTGATTTGGCTACATGGGTGAAAGATAGTTAGGTAGACAGAGAGACATGTAGATAGATAGAAATTGAGATAGTTATAGACATAACTAAAATCACTAGGATTTTTTACTAGATAGTTTAGAGAATAAACATATGGCAACCAACTCAAGAGGTCTTCACTTAGGTCTTCCCTTGTAAATATTGATCCCCTTTAGACCCAAACTACTGCACTTCCATTATTTCCAATGACAATTGGCTCTAAGTGTCTAAGTCCTCCTGATGATCACAACAGTAATACAAAACCACAGAAGGATTCCTACTGCTAGATATCATATTCCAATAAATGGGTAATTAATAGGGACCCACAGTGTACTACACGTGATGGCAGGCATTGCTGAAAACACAAGAATGTATGATTCGGTCACTAATACTAGGCAATAATAATGCCATTGTCAAAACAGAGAGAAAAAAATATACATTCTGAGTAGTCAGAAAGAACTTGTTTTTCCCCGCCCATGTAATAAGACTAAAGAGCTACGCAAAGACTATATTTACACAAAGGCTTCAGCCTCGTTTTATTTCCATGAAATCTTTTAACAAATATGAAGCACAATGGGTCGCTAAGGAAAAATAAGTTATAATGATTTTGATAATTTTAATGAGTAAAGAAGGAGAACTTTATTTCAAATTAAAATTTAGTAAAAAAGGATAAAAGAGTTCAAATCTTTTTTTGTAGAGACAATTTTTTCATTGTTTTAATTTTGAGACAACAACAATTTTGTGTTTAGTTTTGACTATTAATAAAAATCTTGCCTTTTTCATTTTTGGAAGGAAGTTAATTTGTAAGAACAATCTACCGTATGTATAGTGGATACTACTGATCAAATATATAATTTAGTCCTGAGCATTTTCTTATAGCTTTGCCCATTTAACATCTTGCTGCTACCAAACCCAAGGGAACAGCAAGAGTCTTGCATTGGAGATATGGGCGGAAGCTGGGACGGACAGAGATAAAAGCAGTCTGAATCTACTAGTCAAAAAAATGAGTTTTTTTGAGAGAAACCCAAAAATCACTCTTACGTTACTCTCAAGAAAGTCTGCACTTCTTGCCTTCTGCACAAAGGAAAGAGAACAGCTGTTATCCAGGAATCACAACCAACCAAGAAGGAAGGTTGCATTTAATCACGAGGCAGGTAACGTTTTATCCTTGCTCCCTTATCTGAGCCCCAAAAACTAGAAGATAAAGGGAGGGTGTGGGGAGGGGAGCTTTCCCAGATACAGCTAACACATCCTCTCCTCAAACTGAGGAAAAAAGAGACGGAATCAAATAACAGACTATGCCCCTTCAATTTCCAGTGCTATGAAGAGAGGATCATATTTAAATTGCATATGAAATTAGAGTTTAGAACTACAATCAACTGAGGTGCTTCAAAATAACCAAAGTCACCTGAAAAATTACGGCATTTTCCAAAAATATTGATAAACTTTTCTAACTAAGTTTCAAAGCAAAAATTCTCATGCCAGAGTGGAGAAAAACAAAAACGTTTTTGTCTATTAACTTCAAAGTTTCAAACTGTTCAATAAAATTGTTATAAAATTATTCAAAAAGAAATTCAGTGAATGATTTTGTTATGTCTCTTCAAATATTTGAGATGATTTATGCACTTATTTTTGAACCAGGTTTTAAAAATATTCTTTCTGTATAAATTATTTATAAAGGTGCCACTCAGACTGCTATTACAAAGAGCATCCAATTAGAATTTGGAAAATCAGTGTTCTAACGGTAGCTTTGTCACTAAGTAGCTATCTAATCTTTGTCACATAAAATCTCCTTTAGTCTCAGTTTCCGTATCTTAAAAAATAAGGAAATTTAGGAATTTTCATTGCATTGGACAAATCTGCTGCAAAAGACCTCTTTCAAGAGTTAAAAAGCAAAGATGTCACTTTTGAGGACTAAGGTGGCCCTGATCTAACTTATGGTGTTTTCAACTGCCTCATATGCATATGAAAGCTGGACAGTGAACGAGGAAGACTGAAGAATTGACGCCTTTGAATTAAGGTGTTGGCAGAGAATATTAAATATACCACGGACTGCCAGAAGAATGAACAAATCTGTCTTGGAAGAAGTACAGTCAAAATTCTCCTTGGAAATGAGGATGGCAAGGCTTGTCTCATGTACTTTGAACATGCTATTAAGAAGGGACCAGTCTCTGGAGAAGGACATCATGCTTATTAAAGTAGAGGGTCAACAAAAAAAGAAGACCCTCAAGGAGATGGATTGACAGAGTGGCTGCAACTACAGGCTGAAGCCTGAACAGCAATCGTGAGGATGGCACAGGATCAGGCAGTGTTTTGTTTTGTTGTACATAGGGGCACTATGAGTTGGAACTGACTTGAGAAAACCTACAAACAACAACATTTTAAAGTTCAAAATATTTCTTTATCTAATGGATATGGAATGGATGTTGGAGGAGTAAAAAAAAGTTTTCAAATCAAGGTTCTGGAGAGAGGAGAACACGCAGAGGAGGAGCACCAGAAATCTGCCTAGAAGTTTCCTTAGTGTTGGTCCAAACACTCAGCTGGGCATGTCCAGGATAAGACACAGTGATGCTACTTGTAGGTTCTGGACCAAAGGAACGTTCTGAACATCACACAGTCCTTGGAATCATGAGAATTTTAACTATCCAGGCTTGGCAGATCTTACTGAAATTCCCAGTTATTCATTAAAAAAAAGAGAGACTACAAAAAGTCTGTGCCTTTTAAGTAATACTAATCTTGCTCAAGAATCAGAACTACTCTACAAATATCTATCAAACACAAAACAAAACTTAGACAACTTCATGTTGAGCAGCCAATAAACTAACTGCCTTGCAGAATAAAACACAGCACTCTTCTAAGGAAGACAACATATGGTAACCCAGTCTCTCAACAATGCAGGATTTATAATGCCCAACATAAAGTTGCACGCACACACACACTCACACACTTACACACACATGTACAAAAAACTTGCATTCAATAAAGGAGGAAAACATAATGCATAAAAGAAAAGAAAAACAGTAAATAAGAAGATATCTAAACTCTGGATTCAGCTAATGAATTCTTAAAAGAACTGTTACAAATATAACCAATAATCTAAAGTAAAGATGATTATGGCTAAACAAATGCAGAAGCTCGATCTGAAAATGGAAAGTATAAAAAAAGAACCAAAGAAAAACTATAGAACTAAAAATGGTACAGTATTATTAATTGTAAAAAATTAATTGCACGGACTTAACAGATTGGGTGTTCCAGAAGAAAAGACTGGTGAACTAGAAGGCCGGCTAGTAGAAAACAGCCAAGCTGATGTATTTGGGAGGGGAGGGAGGTGGGGAAGGGGGAATGACTACAGAGAAAAATGAACCAAGCCTCAGTGCCTGACAGTATAATAAAAAGTAGTCATTCATATCTACAAAGAGCATCTCAGTAAGAAAGGAGACAGGAAAGAGATAATGGAGTTATTACATTGTTTTAACAGATTTGGATAAAGCCAGGAATTAAGTAGCTGCTTCTTTTTATTGCTGTTATTTCTTGTAAATCAACATCAGCTAACACAAACCAAAAGCCAAACCCATTGCCGCTGAGTTGATTCCAACTCATAGTGACCTTACAGGAGAGTTTAGAACTAATTCCATAGGGTTTCCAAGGCTGTAAATCCTTAAGGAAGCTGACTGCCACATCTTTCTCCTACAGAGCAGCTTGTGGGTTCGAATTGCCAACCTTTTGGTTAGCAGCCAAGCGCTTAACCACTGAGCCACCAGAGATCCTGCAGCTAACATATAAAGCCTGTTGCCATCGAGGTGATTCCAATCATGGCAACCGTATAGAACAGAGTTGAACTGCCCCATAGACTTTCCAAGGAGCACCTGATGGATTTAAACTGCCAACTTTGGTTAGCATCAGTAGCTCTTAACCACTACACCACCTGGGTTTCAACACAAAAAAAAAAAAAACCAACATAGGCCTCGAATATTCTATCTTTTTCCTGTGAAAGTTATTTCACTTTATGGTTTGGAGAAATGATTTCTCTATGTTTATATTAATTTAATGATGTTTTATTTTATTACAATCTGATAATATTTGCATGAAAATAAACTACAGAAATATATCTAAGAAATGACAAGAAGTGCATATAAGGCATTCTGTATAATTCATGTTAGTAGTTCAATATAATCTATATAGAGAAATTATGTATACTTTCATTTCTATAACTATATAAATATCTACAGCTACAGATATACATCTACATATCTACCTACATATTCTATATAATTTATAAGCACGTATAATGCACTCTAGGATGATATAATTAAGGCTTTTTCATATCTCAAATTTAAAATACTTTTAGGTAATTTGTAATCAAACATTTAAAGGAAGAAATGTCATAAGTTCAAAAAAATCCTCATTGTGCTGATCTTACGGTCGGCCACACTGAAGTTTGTTATAGTTTGTTGGCAATCTTAACCTAATACTCTCGATAGTATTTGCACTAATTTCACTCCTAGCCCTGGGACTAGCATATGAATGAATCCAAAAAGGACTTGAATAGCTGAATATGGTTATTAGTTTAGAGAAAAATAAATGTGACTCATTAGACTATAAATTAATCATAATTATCAATTGTGCCTTTTATCTATATAAATATTCTACTAGCTTTCACTATTTCCCTTACTGCTATACTTATATATCCTTACAGTATTAGTCAGAGTTCATTTGTTGTTTTCTCAATTCATCCTGATTGCTTGAGTTACAATGCAATGTTTTGTATTATACCAGTACTAGTAATATACAAGAAATGTGACCTTACTCAAATTATTTAACCTCTAAACCTCAATTTCCTTCTTTCATAAAATAAGGAGATTATTGTTAGTTGCTGTTGAGTTGATCCCTACTTATAGTGACCTCCTGTGTACAGAGTGCAACTGCTCCATATGGTTTTCAGGGCTGTGAGCTTTTGGAAGCAGATCTCCAGGCCTGTCTTCCAACGTATCTTTCGAACCACAAACCTTTCAGCTAGTAATTGAGCACTTGACAATTTGCACCACCCAGGGTCTCCTTAGAAAACAGGAATAATTGCATGTAACTGATAGGAGTATAGGGAGGATTACATAAAGAAATCTGGGTAAACTGCTTAGCACATTTGCCACAAACTAGGTACAATATATATTAGCTATTATTTCATTGTTAACTGAATTACTTTTACAAAATTCTGATTTTCCTAAAATACTTTAAAAGTCATCCCTTCCAACTCTTTAGCAATGACTTAGATGTTTACTAATCTTAGCCTCCTCTAAAGCCCTTAAAGATAATATATGGACACTTGAAACACCAATAAATAATTTGTTTTAAATTCAAGCACCTTTAGTCAAAGTTTAAATGGTGTCTAGGGAAACAAAACAAACGAACAAAAAAAAACTTTCCACTTTTGCTTCAAACATTTCCTTGCATATATGCCTCACAAAAGTCCACAGTATTATGGTTACAAGGTTAGTTAATTCTTGTTATCTCTATTTATAATACAATGATTATTTTTAACTATACTGCTTGACTTTTGCTATCATATATGCGCAATTCATTTTGCCTAGCTGAGCAATATTAATTCCTGAAAGTCAAGAATTCCCAAGCTACAGTGCTATCTAGCCTGGTCTCTGAAACCAGCATTATTGTCAAGAATTTCCCATTTCTCTCAGCTTAAACCAAATCTGATAGTCTTCTTAATAAGATTACTGAATGTAGAGATTTATAGATAACTCCAGAGTGAATCTGAGGAAACGTTTGTAAGGGAGAGCCGTTATGAGCTTGGAGGGCAAGGACCCTATTTGTTTTGTTCACTGCTATGTTCTCCAAGACTAACAGAAGACTTTGAAATTATGAAAGCTCAGTCAATAATAATTGTAAAAATAATTTTGCAAAATTACCCATTGTATGACTACCTGTTCCTGACTTTTTTTCTTTCCCAGAACCTGTCTTTGTTCATGGTTGACACACACAAATCTTATTGTAGCTAATGTTAGGTGCCCTTGAGTTAATTCAAACTCATAGTGACTCCATGTGACACAGCAGAACTGCTCCATATGGTTTTTTAGAGTATAATCTTTATGGGAGCAGGTAACCCTGTCTTTCTTTCACAGAGCTGCTGGGTGGGTTCTAACCACCAATCTTTCACTTAGCAGTCAAGCACTTAATCAAAATGAGACACTGTATGCATTTTTTACCACCTTTGGTAAATATGACTCTTCCATATTGTAGGAGTTCAGGTGAGGAATCGAGCTCATCAAAGTGAAACCTATTAATGAATTTATATTTTAAGTTTTGTCCCTTGCCACCACATATGAAACACATTTCCTAAGCCAAGCACAGATAAGCATTGGTTACAGAAAACTATTAAAATGGGCACTGCATAGTCTAAAAGAAAGGTGGAAGCCATTTTGTTTGGGGAAATAGCATGGTGAGATTTTAGTATCTAATGTTTTGCATCTCACCCCTACCAAATCATATTGTGCCTTAGCGTATTTGCATTTTAAATTCATTGAAAAAAAATCTGAAAGTGTGCTGAATGTTTTCTTGCTTATTTCAGTGAGAAATTCAGCTGTGTTTATGGTTTCATTGCTGATAAATTACTTCAGTAGTTAGCCCAGTATTTTGTTTCATGTGAAGACCCTAAGGGCCATACTGCATAGCTAAGTATTTCTTTACAGATTACTGCTCACGTTGTTTACTTCTGCTTTGTAATAAATCTTCAAAAGAGAAACATATTTAATTAACATTTCCTTAAATCCCTCTTTCAACAGTAGAACAGACCCCCTTGCTTTTTTCTATTATGGTAGTTATTCTGCACTGGCTTTGAGATATTGCATTTGATATTTTGGAGAAGAGGTACACTTATAATTAAATATTTTTACTTGTCTTCTTCACATTTAAAAAAAAAAAAAATAGCCCACTATGATATTTGACTTATTAGCCATAACAAAATATATTTGACCTCTTTCTTTCCTTATTACTAATGGCACAAATTTGCCAAAATTACTTCACACCAATGTATCAGAGCACTGATTGAGCAACACCATAATGTTGCCTTTATTAGCTCCTGGAGCTCTTCTTAAACTATAATTGTCATTAACAGCTTTTATCTTAATCCTTGGATTTGAAAAAAAATTCTTGTGTACACTATTAACATAACTAGGTTTATACCAGTAAATAAAACTTAAACCAGTCATGGAACTTGCTTCATCTTCCATTTGCTATCAACCTTCCCACCTAACATCAGCAAATAAGTTCAGCAAATTTCAAATTTCTGACTGATAAATTCTTTCACCCTTCGCTACTCTTTTTATAAAGTTACCTGAGAATAAGAAATATAATGAAAGTTGAGTTTGGGTGATTTCATAGTATTCTGAAGCTGTGTCAGCATACATTTAAAAATTCTTGCAATAGCAATTCCCTTTTCTCACCTTATCAAGTTGTAACTCATCACTTTGAAGATGGAAGGAATACACAGAATCACTATACCAAAAAGAATTGGTCAGCATTCAACCATTTCAGGAGCTAACATATGATCAGGAACAGATGGTACTGATGGAAGGAGTCCAAGCTGCACCAAAATCATTGCAGAAAAATAAGGCTCTGGGAATTGACGGAATACCAATTGAAATGTTTCAACAAATGGATGCAACGCTGGAAGTGCCCACTCATCTATGCCAAGAAATTTGGAAGACAGCTACCTGATCAACCTGCTGGAAGAGATCTATATTTATGCTTATTCCCAAGGAAGTGATCCAACTGAATGTGGACATTATCAAACAGTATCATTAATATCACATGCAAGCAAAATTTTGCCGAAGATTATTCAAAAACAACTACAGCAGTATATCAACCCAAAGAAGAATTGAGGCCTTTGAATTATGTTGTTATCAAAGAATATTTAATAAATCATGGACTGCCAGAAAAGAAAAAACAAATCTGTCTTAGAAGTACAGCCAGAATATTCCTTAGAAAAGAGGGTGGTGAGATTCCATCTCACCTATTTTGACCCAGTCCCTGGAGACGGATATCATACTTGGTGAAGTAGAGAATCGGTGAAAAAAGAGGAAGAAAGCCCTCAATAAGACAGAGATGGATTGACACAGTGGCTGGAACAATGGGCTCAGACAGATAGGGTTGTGAGGGTGATGCAGGACCAGGTAGTGTTTTTTTCTGTTGTATATAGGGTTGCTATGAGCGGGAAATGAGTCGGCTGCACCTAACAAAAATAACAGCTCATACTGAAGGCTGTAGCGTTTCATCTTCATCATTAAGTACTTCAAAGTCTTCTTCACTTTCTGCAAGCAAAGTTGTGATATCTACGTATAGCAGGTCCACTGGCATATGCAACTATCACTCACATTTTCCACCTCTGGGGTTTATAGGTATGTTTTTTAACAGGTATAATCAGCACCGGCATCATGGCAGGGAGTTACGTGTCTTTGTAAACCAGCAGGAAATTCGTTGGCACTATGTTGCTGTGCTGAGAGGTTATTGTAGGGGGTGCTGCAACCGGGCGGAGTGACTGTGAATGACTTTCGTCTCATTTGCCCTCTGTACAGCCTGATAGAGCTTGTAAGTAGATTTACTGTTTCCTTTTTGTTATTGGGAGCATTTGGCTTTTAGCGTTTGGTGATATGCAAGTGCATAAGCTATTTTCAGGGGAAATACACTGTGAACACAATCTTTGATGTACTTCATGACCACACATACAAATAAGTACCAATTACATATTTTTGCCTTTCGGGCTTCTGACCAAGGAGATAAGCCTTGTAAGGATATTTTTGGTTTCCTATGTGTGTTTTTTTTTTTTTTTTTTTAATGTGTTATTAGGTAGATGAGGTTTTTGGGATTAGGTAATAGTTCAAGTGAAAAACTTATTTTCAGGCCAAATAAGTACATGTTGCAGTGTTCTTGACGTACTGCATGGATGTCTGGTGCTTTCGCCAAAGGCATATCTTTGGGTTTCTGAGCTGTAGGTGCTTGTTTTGCAGTAAGAAATAATTTATTAGGCGGGGCCAAGATGGCGGACTAGGTGGACGCTACCGCGGATCCCTCTTGCAACAAAGACTCGGAAGAACAAGTGAATCGATCACATATATAACAATCTACGAACTCTGAACAACAAACACAGACTTAGAGACGGAGAACGAACAAATACGGGCAGACAGCAATCGTTTTCACAACTAAGAGCCAGCGTACCAGGCAGGTGACCTTTGGAGCCTGGGCTGGGGCAGAGCCCAGGGGGGCAGACGGCACAGACAAGGGGCCCAGGCCTACCCACCCCGAACCCATCCTGGGAGGAAGTCTAGCTGGTTGGCGCAGGTGGCGTAGCGGCGCAGCTGGTGGGAGAAACACCCGGGAGGCAGTGACTGATCTTGGAGCAGGGAGAGCAGCGTCCCAGCCGGGGAGCCATCCCGCCAGGAGTTTGGCGGGAGGCGGGCGAGGCACGAGCGTGGGGATCACCTATATTTCCCTAAAGCGACCCTGGGAGGGGGGCGCCCAGACGTTCATGAGGGCCACGTCCAACCACTTCACGCGAGCGGTGCGGCGCACTGGAGGGAGAAATCCCCGGGAGGAAGTGACGGGTCTCGGAGCGGGGAGAGCAGTGTCCCAGCTGGGGAGCCGTCCTGCTGGAATCTTGGCGAGAGCGGGCGGGGTGTGAGCGCATTCCCCTGAATAGACCCCGGGGGCGAGCCCAGCCTGTTCGTGAGGGCCACGCCCACCCAGTTCTCGTGAGCGGTGCAGCGCACCGGAGGGAGAAATCCCTGGGAGGAAGTGACTGATCTTGGAGCGGGGAGAGTAGCGTCCCAGCCGGGGAGCCGTCCTGCCGGGATTCTGGCGGACGGGGGCAGAGCTTGAACCCGGGGATCAGCTCTATATTCTGTGGTGCTACACGCGTAGCTCTCTGATCCCTCCCCCACATCCCCAGGTGGCTCCATTAACATCCGAATACCCTGAGCCAGAAGGAGAATTCAGATAGGGAACTGACTGCATTTTTTTTTTTTAGCTGATTACCTGGAAAATCTAGTTTCCCAGTAATGCCTCGGAGACAGCAGTCCATATCAAACCACATAAAGAAACAGACCATGACAGCTTCTCCAACCCCCCAAACAAAAGAATCAAAATCTTTTCAAATGAAGATACAATCCTGGAATTATCAGATACAGAATATAAAAAACTAATTTACAGAATGCTTAAAGATATCACAAATGAAATTAGGATAACTGCAGAAAAAGCCAAGGAACACACTGATAAAACTGTTGAAGAACTCAAAAAGATTATTCAAGAACATAGTGGAAAAATTAATAAGTTGCAAGAATCCATAGAGAGACAGCATGTAGAAATCCAAATGATTAACAATAAAATTACAGAATTAGACAACGCAATAGAAAGTCAGAGGAGCAGACTCGAGCAATTATAATGTAGACTGGGACTTCTGGAGGACCAGGGAATCAACTCCAACATAGCTGAAAAAAAATCAGATAAAAGAATTAAAAAAAATGAAGAAACCCTAAGAATCATGTGGGACTCTATCAAGAAGGATAACTTGCGAGAGATTGGAGTCCCAGAACAGGGAGAGGGGACAGAAAACACAGAGAAAATAGTTGAAGAACTCCTGACACAAAACTTCCCTGACATCATGAAAGACGAAAGGATATCTATCCAAGATGCTCATCGAACCCCATTTAAGATTGATCCAAAAAGAAAAACACCAAGACATATTATCCTCAAACTTGCCAAAACCAAAGACAAACAGAAAATTTTAAAAGCAGCCAGGGAGAAAACAAAGGTTTCCTTCAAGGGAGAGTCAATAAGAATAAGTTCAGACTACTCAGCAGAAACCATGCAAGCAAGAAGGGAATGGGACGAGGTATACAGAGCACTGAAGGAGAAATACTGCCAACCAAGGATCATATATCCAGCAAAACTCTCTCTGAAATATGAAGGAGAAATTAAGATATTTACAGATAAACACAAGTTTAGAGAATTTGCAAAAACTAAACCAAGACTGCAAGAAATGCTTAAGGAGATTGTTTGGCCTGATGACCAATAATATCAGGTACCAGCACAATACAAGGTCACAAAACAGAACCTCCTGATATCAATGCAACTCAAATAGGGAAAGCACAAAAACAAACAAAGATTAATTCTAAAAAATAAATAAATAAACAAAATAATACACAGAACAGGAAATCATGGAAATCAATAGATAAATGATCACAATAATCAAAAAGAGGGACTAAATATAGGAGGCATTGAACTGCCAGATGGAGAGTGATACAAGGCAATATAGAACGATGCAAGTTAGGTTTTTACTTAGAAAAATAGGGGTAAATAATAAGGTAACCACAAAAAGGAATATCAATTCCATAACTCAGGAAAAATGTAACGACTCAACAAACATAAAGTTAAACATTATGAAAATGAGGATCTCACAAGCTACTAAGAAAAACGTCTCAGCACAAAAAAGTATGTGGAAAAATGAGATGGCCAACAACACACATGAAAAGGCATCAAAACGACAGCACTAAAAACTTATTTATCTATAATTACGCTGAATGTAAATGGACTAAATGCACCAATAAAGAGACAGAGAGTCACGGACTGGATAAAGAAACATGAGCCATCTATATGCTGCCTACAAGAGACACACCTTAGACTTAGAGACACAAATAAACTAAAACTCAAAGGATGGAAAAAAATATATCAAGCAAACAATAAGCAAAAAAGAAGAGGAGTAGCAATATTAATTTCTGACAAAATAGACTTTAGACTTAAATCCGCCACAAAGGATAAAGAAGGACACTATATGATGATAAAAGGGACAATTGATCAGGAAGATATAACCATATTAAATATTTATGCACCCAATGACAGGGCTGCAAGATACATAAATCAAATTTTAACAGAATTGAAAAGCGAGATAGACACCTCCACATTTATAGTAGGGGACTTCAACACACCACTTTCGGAGAAGGACAGGACATCCAGTAAGAAGCTCAATAGAAACACGGAAGACCTACTTACAACAATCGACCAACTTGACCTCATAGACTTATACAGAACTCTCCACCCAACTGCTGCAAAATATACTTTTTTTTCTAGTGCACACGGAACATTCTCTAGAATAGACCACATATTAGGTCACAAAACAAATCTTGGTAGAATCCAAAAAATGGAAATATTACAAAGCATCTTCTCAGACCACAAGGCAATGAAGCTAGAAATCAATAACAGAAAAACTAGGGAAAAGAAATCAAATACTTGGAAAATGAACAATACCCTCCTGAAAAAAGAATGGGTTATAGAAGACATCAAGGAGGGAATAAGGAAATTCTTAGAAAGCAATGAGAATGAAAATACTTCCTATCAAAACCTCTGGGACACAGCAAAAGCAGTGCTCAGAGGCCAATTTATATCGATAAATGCCCACACACAAAAAGAAGGAAGAGCCAAATCAGAGAACTGTCCCGACAACTTGAACAAATAGAAAGTGAGCAACAAAAGAACCCATCAGGCACCAGAAGAAAACAAATAATAAAAATTAGAGCTGAACTAAATGAATTACCCAGTACCCAGTGCCGTCGATCATTTAGAGAACAGAAAAACAATTGAAAGAATTAACAAAACCAAAAGCTGGTTCTTTGAAAAAATTAACAAAATTGATAAACCATTGGCTAGACTGACTAAAGAAAAACAGGAAAGGAAACAAATAACCCGAACAAGAAACGAGAAGGACCACATCACATCAGAGCCAAATGAAATTAAAAGAATCATTTCAGATTACTACGTAAAATTGTACTCTAACAAATTTGAAAACCTAGAAGAAATGGATAAATTCTTAGAAAAATACTACCTACCAAAACTAACACATTCAGAAGTAGAACAACTAAATAGACCCATAACAAAAAAAGAGATTGAAACAGTAATCAAAAAACTTCCAACAAAAAAAAGTCCTGGCCCAGACGGCTTCACTGCAGAGTTCTACCAAACCTTCAGAGAAGACTTAACACCACTACTACTGAAGGTATTTCAAAGCATAGAACAAGACGGAATACTACCCACCTCATTCTATGAAGCTACCATCTCCCTGATACCAAAACCAGGAAAAGACATTACAAAAAAAGAAAATTTTAGACTTATATCCCTCATGAACATAGATGCAAAAATCCTCAACAAAATTCTAGCCAATAGAATCCAACAACACATCAAAAAAATAATTCACCCTGATCAAGTGGGATTTATACTAGGTATGCAAGGCTGGTTTAATATCAAAAAAACCATTAATGTAATCCATCACATAAATAAAACAAAAGATAAAAACCACATGATCTTATCAATTGATGCAGAAAAGGCATTTGACAAAGTTCAACACCCATTTATGATAAAAACTCTTACCAAAATAGGAATTGAAGGAAAATTCCTCAACATAATAAAGGGCATCTATGCAAAGCCAACAGACAATATCACTCTAAATGGAAAGAACCTGAAAGCATTTCCCTTGAGAACGGGAACCAGACAAGGATGCCCTTTATCACCACTCTTATTCAACATCGTACTTGAAGTCCTAGCCAGGGCAATTAGGCTAGACAAAGAAATAAAGGGTATCCGGATTGGCAAGGAGGAAGTAAAGCTATCACTATTTGCAGATGACATGATCGTATACATGGAAAACCCTAAGGAATCCTCCAGAAAACTACTGAAACTAATAGAAGAGTTCGGAAGAGTCTCAGGTTATAAAATAAACACATAAAAATTCACTTGGATTCCTCTACATCAACAAAAAGAACACCGAAGAGGAAATAACCAAATCAATACCATTCACAGTAGCCCCCAAGAAGATAAAATACTTAGGAATAAATCTTACCAAGGTTGTAAAAGACCTATACAAAGAAAACTACAAAGCTCTACTACAAGAAATTCAAAAGGACATACTTAAGTGGAAAAACATTCCTTGCTCATGGATAGGAAGACTTAACATAGTAAAAATGTCTATTCTACCAAAAGCCATCTATACATACAATGCACTTCTGATCCAAATTCCAATGTCATATTTTAAGGGGATAGAGAAACAAATCACCAACTTCATATGGAAGGGAAAGAAGCCTCGGATAAGCAAAGCATTACTGAAAAAGAAGAAAAAAGTGGGAGGCCTCACTCTACCTGATTTCAGAAGCTATTATACAGCTACAGTAGTCAAAACAGCCTGGTACTGGTACAACAACAGGCACATAAACCAATGGAACAGAATTGAGAACCCAGATATAAATCCATCCATGTATGAGCAGCTGATATTTGACAAAGGACCAGTGTCAGTCAATTGGGGAAATGATAGTCTTTTTAACAAATGGTGCTGGCATAACTGGATATCCATTTGCAAAAGAATGAAACAGGACCCATACCTCACACCATGCACAAAAACTAACTCCAAGTGGATCAAAGACCTAAACATAAAGACTAAAATGATAAAGATCATGGAAGAAAAAATAGGGACAACCCTAGGAGCCCTAATACAGGGCATAAACAGAATACAAAACATTACCAAAAATGATGAAGAGAAACCAGATAACTGGGGGCTCCTAAAACTCAAACACCTATGCTCATCTAAAGACTTCACCAAAAGAGTAAAAAGACCACCTCCAGACTGGGAAAGAATATTCAGCTATGACATCTCAGACCAGCGCCTGATCTCTAAAATCTACATGATTCTGTCATAACTCAATCACAAAAAGACAAACAACCCAATCAAGAAGTGGGCAAAGGATATGAACACACATTTCACTAAACAAGATATTCAGGCAGCTAACAGATACATGAGAAAATGCTCCCGATCATTAGCCATTAGAGAAATGCAAATTAAAACTATGATGAGATTCCATCTCACACCAACTAGACTGGCATTAATCCAAAAAACACAAAATAATAAATGTTGGAGAGGCTGCGGAGAGATTGGAACTCTCATACACTGCTGGTGGGATTGTAAAATGGTACAACCACTTTGGAAATCCATCTGGCATTATCTTAAACAGTTAGAAATAGAACTACCATACAACCCAGAAATCCCACTCCTGGGAATATACCCTAGAGATACAAGAGCCTTCACACAAACAGACATATGCACACCCATGTTTATTGCAGCTCTGTTTACAATAGCAAAAAGCTGGAAGCAACCAAGATGTCCATCAACGGATGAATGGGTAAATAAATTGTGGTATATTCACACAATGGAATACTACGCATCGATAAAGAACAGTGACGAATCTCTGAAACATTTCATAACATGGAGGAATCTGGAAGACATTATGCTGAGCGAAATGAGTCAGAGGCAAAAGGACAAATATTGTATAAGACCACTATTATAAGATCTTGAGAAATAGAAAAAACGGAGAAGAACACATACTTTTGTGGTTACAAAGGGGGGAGGGAGGGAGGGAGAGGGTTTTTTATTGATCTATCAGTAGATAAGAACTGCTTTGGGTGAAGGGAAAGACAACACACAATACAAGGAAGGTCAGCCTAATTGGACTGGACTAAAAGCAAAGAGGTTTCCGGGATAAAATGAAAGCTTCAAAGGTCAGCGGAGCAGGGGCTGGGGTCTGGGGAACTTGGTTTGAGGGGACTTCTAAGTCAAGGGGCAAAATAATTCTATTATGATAACATTCTGCATCCCACTTTGAATTGTGGCGCCTGGGGTCCTAGATGCCAACAAGCGGCCATCTAAGATACATCAATTGGTCTCAACGCACCTGGAGCAAAGGCAAAGGAAGAACACCAAGGCCACACGACAACTAAGACCCCAAGAGACAGAAAGGGCCACATGAACCAGAGACCTACATTATCCTGAGACCAGAAGAACTAGTTGGTGCCTGGCCACAATCGATGTCTGCCCTGCTAGGGAGCACAACAGACAACTCCTGAGGGAGCAGGAGGCCAGTGGGATACAGACCCCATATTCTCATAAAAAGACCGTACCTAATGATATGACTGCGACTAGAGGAATCCCAGAGACAATGCTCCCCAGACCTTCTGATGGCACAGGACAGGAACCATCCCCAAAGACAACTCATCAGGCATGAAAAGGACTGGTCAGTGGGGGAGAGAGAGATGCTGATGAAGAGTGAGCCAATTAAATTAGGTGGACACTGGAGAGTGTGTTGGCAACTCTTGACTGAAGGGGGGATGGGAAGATAGAGAGAGAGGGAAGATGGCAAAATTGGCCCGAAAGGAGAGACTGAAAGGGCTGACTCAATAGGGGGAGAGCAAGTGTGAGAGGGGAGTAAGATGTATGTAAACTTACATGTGACAGACTGATTGGAATGGTAAATGTTCACTTGAAGCTTAATAAAAATAAATTAAAAAAAAAAAAAAGAAATAATTTATTGCTGTGGTAATATTTCCACAACAGTGCATCCTTTTGGGGGCTTTAGTTTTACCAAAACCAAAAAACCAAACCCATTGCCGTAGAGTCAACTCTGACTCATAGCAACCCTGTAGGACACAGAAGAACTTTCCCATAGAGCTTCCAAGGAGCTGCTAGTAGATTTGAACCGCCCATCTTTTGGTTAGTCACCATAGGCGATGTCTCCCTTGTGTATTCTCATATTGGTTTTGAGGTATGGTATTTGTGTTACCCTGGTGTGATGGCTTAGGATGTGTATCAACTTGCCTGGGACATGATTTTCACTGGTTTGGCAGTTATGTTATGATGGAGTTTGACAGTTATTCAGTGATGTAGTTTGGCAATTATGTATTTACGTGGCTTGGTAGTTATGTAATGATGTAGTTTCACAGTTATGTGATGATGCGTTCATCCTCCATGATGGGATCTGATGTGATCAGCCAATCAGTCATAAAGACAGTTTCCTCAGGGGTGTGGCCTGCATCCAATATATATATGGACATTCTGGCAAGGCTTCCTTGCTCTGGTTTCTACATCCAGCTTGTCATCATCCGACCACTGTTTCCTGGAACTTGAGCCAGCAGCCTGTCGTCTGACCTACCAAATGAGAGTTCATCAGCTTCCACAACCTTGTGAGCCGATAGCCTGTTGTCTGATCTGTGGATCTTGGGTTTGTCAGCTGCTGAAACCTCATGAGTCAGAAGAAGCCTCCAGCCTGACATCTGACCTAAGGGCTTGAGGCTTGCCAGCCTCCACAAATGCAGGACTTACGAAAAAAATTCTAAGAAATATCAATTAGACATCTGCTGTTGTGGTGAGGTGCCTTTGAGTTGATTTTTGACTCAGAATGACACTATGGGACAGATTAAAGCTGTCCCATAGGGTTTTCTCTGCTGTAATCTTTATGGGGAACATATTACCAGGTCTTTCTCCTGCAGAGCAACTGGGAAAATTTGAACCACCCAAGCGCTTCACCACTGGGCTACCAGGGCTCCTCAATTAGACATCTACTATCTGCAAAACAAAGTGCTACAGAGTCTACAAATCTAAATAAGCCATGCCAATAAAAGTGGCCAATACATAAATAGTAGACATACCTATATATATTCAATATAAAGAAGTATGCAACAAATACATATCCTTATAACCTAAATATATGAATGATGAACAAGTCTCACTAACTAAAGCAGTGCAGAATGATGCAGAGGAAGGAGAGAAGAATTTCTAAGTTTTGTATGTGGAGAACCTAGGACTTTGCTGATGTCTGGACAAAGAGTAGCAGACACAAAAATCCTGAGGTAAGAAACAGTTTTATTAATATATCTCCTTTCAGGCTTTAACTTTTTCAAGGGAGAATTATATATATATATATATATAAAATATATACATATATATATTTGCAATTCAGGAAATTAATATACTATCCATTACTCAAATAAGTTTATCTATGTTCCTTTATACAAGTCCTATCTTACATAACAAAAGCATAGGACCTATTCTTGTTAGATCTCAAGTTCTTGATTCCAAATTTTGTCAGCTACAATTCATTGCCTTCTTTCAAGTCATATTTCTCTAATTTCAGAGAATCCTATCTTTTAGCCAACTAACTTCCTTTATTCCTTCAAGAGAATATTTGTCCATTCATTTAAGGAAAAAAAAATATTATTGAAATTCTATTAAAAACCAATGTTTTAATAAGAAACCCCAATGTTTTAATAAGACCAGGAGCTATAGTGACTCAGTGGTTAAGCCCTAGGCTGCTAACCAAAAGGTCAGTGGTTTTGGAGCCCTGGTTGCACAGTGGCTAGGGGCTCAGCTGCTAACCAAAAGGTCAGCAGTTCAAATCCACCAGCTGCTACTTGGAAACCCTATGTGGCATTTCTACTCTGTCTTGTAGGATTGCTATGAGTCGGAATCCACTTGACGGCAATGGATTTCTTTTTTGTTGTTGTTGTTATGTTTTAATAAGAAAGAATAAAAAAAAAATAACAAGTTTCCTGCCTTCCAGAATCATAAAAAACAATAGAGGATATAACCCAGTAAGTCACTTACAAGAAAGTGTGCAGTGGCGTCATTTACACTAGCAGAATGAAATCAAATGTTTGCTATGCTGTAAGTAGCCAAGCATTCTATAGGGACACATTTTGGAAGGTTGACCTCAGGCCTGGCTATTTAGGAAAAGAAATATTTCATCTGAGATTTGGAATATGTGTAGAATTTAAACAGGCTGTCTTAGTTATCTACTGCTGCTATAATAGAAATACCATAAGTGGATGGCTTTGGCAAAGAGAAATTTATTTTCTCACAGTCTAGGAGGTTAGAAGTCCGATTTCAGCACTCCAGCTCCAGGGAACACATTCTCTCTCTGTCAGATCTGGGGGAAGGTCCTTGTCATCAGTCTTCCCTGGTGAAGAACTTCTCAGCTCAGGGACTTTTGTTTTTTGGTGGTATGAGGTCCCCATGTCTCTCTCTGCTTGCTTCTCTCTTTTATATCTCAAAAGAGATTGATTTAAGACATGACCTAATCTTGTAGACAGAGTCCTCCCTTATTAACATAACTGCCACTAATTCTGCCTTATAAACATTGTAGCGGTAGGATTTACAACACAGGAAAATCACAGCAGATAATAAAATGGTGGACAATCACACAATACAGGAGATCACGGCCTAGCCAAGTTGACACACATTTTGGGGGAACACAATTCAATCCATAACACAGGCCAAGCAATGATAATGAAATGTCAGAAGAAACAACCCTGTAATTGATCTAAAATATAGAGGGTGGTCTGGAAAATTAAATGTAGGGTGACTTACAGCTTAATTTGAAGGGTTTTGATTTTATTCATGTATTTGGGTTATAAGGACATGCATTTCTCACATACTTCTTTATGTTAAATATATGTAAATATGTCATCTACCACTTATGGATTGGCCATTTTTATTGTCATGGTTTATTTCTTTTTGTAGACTCTGTAGCTACATAATATTTTTAAAGCAAAACAGTCAACTCAGAAGAAATGTAAGAATTTCTCTAAATATTCTTTAGTAGGTTTACTGAAGGACTGCTCTGTTCTTAGGTACAGAACAAATTGAAACCTATAATTTATAGGACTCGAATTCACTTTTATTGGAGAAAACAGGGAAAGCATTAAGAAACAGCATGACAATTGTCCTTGAAGGTTAAAATTAAGATAAGATACAAAATGTTAAATGGAAAGAAATATAGAAACATTTCAATCAAATTAAATAGCTTGAATTTTAATAATTCAGGTAGAAAAAGGAACATCATATTGTCAAATAAGTATGACTCATCCAGATTATTTTGAAAATCATGTTTTCATTAAGAGAAAGTAGAAGGTAAATATTTAAAGTGGTTTGAAAATCAATTTATTTTGAACACTTGTTTATAGTGAACATTTTGTACAATGAAACACTTAACACAGTTTAAAAATAATAATAATTCATATGCATATATAATTACCATATATTATATTATATATTCCAAATAAAAACAGAAATTCTAGTATTATATTTATCTCAAATATTTCAGAGAAGCAAGTATAGCAGTTTTATTTTTTTATTTGGTAACTGAAGTAGTCTTTATAACTATGACATTAATTTATCACAACAATGTTGAATTATTATATCTCTGTATTAATTTTGCATATATTTTCCATAGTGGATTAGAAATATTGCTTTCAACTAAATATATCCTCTATATTATCATTTGGAAGGAAAGAGAGCCCCAAAGTACACTCACACAATTATATTCAACTGATTTTTTACAAAAGCACAATTGCAATTCAACCCCAGGTATTTGTAAAATTGATTTGAAAACTTACGTCTATAGTAAAACCTGTAGGTGAATGTTTAGAGCAGGTTTATTAATAATTCAAAAACTGGAAAAAAAAACAAGATTTCTTTACTACGTGCATGCATAAATGAATGGTGATATATCCATACAATGGAATCATATTCCAGGATTAAAAAGAAAGATGTTTCAAGCCTTGCAAAGACATGCATGAATTTTTTTTTTAATAATTTTTATTCTGCTTCAAGTGAAAGTTTACAAATCAAGTCAGTCTCTTACATAAAAACCCGTATACACTTTGCTACACACTCCCAATCACTCTCCCCTTAAATGAGACAGCCTGCTCTCTCCCTCTACTCTCTTTTCATATCCATTTCGCCAGCTTCTAACCCCCTCCACCCTCTCATCTCCCCTAGAGGCAGGAGATGCCAACATAGTCTCAAGTGTCCACCTCATCGAAGAAGCTCACTCCTCACCAGCATCCCTCTCCAACCCATTGTCCAGTCCAATCCATGTCTGAAGAGTTGACTTCGGGAATGGTTCCTGTCCTGGGCCAACAGAAGTTCTGGGGGCCATGGCCACCGGGGTCCTTTTAGTCTCTGTCAGACCATTAAGTCTGGTCTTATGAGAATTTGGGGTCTGCATCCCACTGCTCTCCTGCTCCCTCAGGGGTTCTCTGTTGTGCTCCCTGTCAGGGCAGTCATCAGTTGTAGCCAGGCACCATCTAGTTCTTCTGGTCTCAGGCTGATGTAGTCTCTGGTTTATGTGGCCTTTTCTGTCTCTTGGGGCTCATAATTGCCTTGTGTCCTTGGTGTTCTTCATTCTCCTTTGATCCAGGTGGGTTGAGATCAATTGATGCATCTTAGATGGCTGCTTGCTAGCGTTTAAGACCCCAGACACCACTCTTCAAAGTGGGATGCAGAATGTTTTCTTAATAGATCTTATTATGCCAATTGACTTAGATGTCCCCTGAAATCATGGTCCCCAGACCCCTGCCCCTACTACGCTGGCCTTTGAACCATTCAGTTTATTCAGGAAACTTCTTTGCTTTTGCTTTAGTCCAATTAAGACATGCATGAATTTTAAAAGTATTTTGCTAAATGAAAGAAGGCAGTGACTGAAAAGGCTACATACTGTATGACTCCATTGTATAGAGTAGCATAAACCATAGATACAGTAAACCTGTAAGTGGTTGCCGGGGCTTGAGAGAGGGAGAATTAAATGGGTGAAACACAGACAACGGTTTGAGGCAGTGAAACTATTCTTTATGACACTGTAATGGTAGATATATGGCAATGTCAAAACTTATAGAACTGTACAGCACAAAGAGTGAACCATATTGTATGCAATTAAAAAATAAATCATTTCTAAAGTCAGGGTATCCCAGGATAGAATGCAAACAGGGACACAATAATCTAAATGCATTATAAATATGCATAACAATGGGAGGAAGGGGGCAAAAGATACTAACCAAAGTAACTCTGGAAATGAGTAGATTTTGTAAGGCAAAAGAAACTGTACATAACACTGTACTCTAGGCGATAAAGTTGTTTCCCATGGGTAGTATAGGTTAACAAATATAAAACCACTATACATGTATAATGGAATTGAATAGTTAAGTAAATGGATAGTGGATGGTAGGAGCCAAGTACTCATTGTTGGAGTAGGAGGTTATAGATAAGCAAGGAGAGAAAGCTTGAATGATCCCAGTGGTAATGCATTAGTGTTGGAAATATTACTATGAACTCATTTTAGTATAAATGCAGAAGGATTCATTTTGTTGCTGATGTTAGCTGCCATTAAGGCAGCCCCCAATCAAGTAACCCCATGCACAAAAGATTGTTGTGATCCACAGGGTCTTAATTTGTTGATTTTTGGAAGTATATTACCAGCCCTTTCTTCCTAGTCTATTGTATTCTGGAAGCTCCACTGAAACCTATTAAGCAACATAGCAACACACAGCCTTCGCTGCACAGGAGATTCATCGGCTGGAAATTGATCCCAGGTCTCCCATATACAAGGTGAGAATGCTACCACCGAACCACCAATGCACTCACAACATATTTATAGGTAGGTGTCTATACACAAATTAATATATACACATAGAATCTCTTGCTCTGTTAGATGAGGAGTGGTTAGACTCAATGACACTTCACAGCAACAGGAATACCCAGGGCACAGAATTTGGTGTTTAATGCCTTTCTCCAAAAAAAAGAAACAAAGCTTTTTAGAAAAAAAAACGATTATTATAGGACCTGGACAGGAAATATACATATGAGCCCGAAGTATCTTGTAGTGCCAAAAAGTAAAAAAATACTTTTAAAAAAATCAAAGGGGCAAAAGAGCTAATTGAAAGAGTTCCCAATAGTCTAAGCTAAAGAAGTTAAACAACAAAATAAATACAGCAGCATTGGATTATAAGCCAGTGAACAAAATAAACATCCATTAATGTATACTGATAAAACTATATCATTGAATAAGTGAATAAATATGAGAGGATACACATTTCCCAAGGAGAAACATTTCAAATAAATTATATACATATTCCATCCTCAAGGAGATGAATAATATCTCACCATTCATTAAGCTTCCTTCAAAAGTGTCTTCCTTCCAAAGAATAAAGTATGAGATGGAAGGAAAATAGTAACTTTACAGTGGAATAACCTGACATACTTAGCCAGGTGATTAAAATTAACATCAAGTCCTAGCACGACCAATAAAGCAACGTAAAGAAATAAGGGGTATCCAAATGGGAAAAGAAGAGGCAAAACTATCTCTATTTTCAGATGACATGATCCTATACATAGAAAATCCTGAATTCCTCAGAAAGCAGCTGGATCTAACAGAAGAATTCAGCAATATTTCAGGGTATAAAATCAACACTCAAAAATCTGTTGGGTTCCTTTACACCAACATGGAAAAATATGAAAGAGAAATCGAGAAAATAATAAATCAAGAAATCAAGGAAGAGAAGGCAGGAGGGGACAGGAAAGCTGTTAACAGGTAACCCAAGGTCAAAAAGGGGGGGAGTGTTGACATGTCGTGGAGTTGGTAGCTAATGCCACAAAACAATATGTGTATTAATTGCTTAATGAGATACTAATTTGCTCTATAAACTTTCATCTGAAGTACAATAAAAACTAATATCATTTACAATAACAAAAAAAAAATCAAACTCATTGCCATCAAGTCAATTTTGACTCATAGGACAACCTATAGAGTAGAAGTGTCTTATACGGTTTCCAAGGAGCAGCTGGTGGACCTGAACTGCTGACCTTTGGATAGCAGACTGAGCTCTCAATCACTGCACCACCAGGGCTCCCCATTTACAATAGGCCCTAAAAAAAAATAAAATACTTAGGAATAAGCCTAACCAGGGAAGTAAAGGAATTACACAATGAAAATTATAAAACACTGCTCCAGAAACTAAAAAGGACTACATAAAAGGAAAGACATTTTATGTTCTTGGACTGAAAGACTTAATATTGTAAAAGGTCAACACTATCCAAAGCAATTTATAGGTACAATGCAATCTTCATCAAAATTCCAACAGCATTTGAAATGGAAAAACAAATCACCAACTTTTTATGAAGAGGAGATGCCTTGAATTGCCAATGCGATATTGAAGAAAAAGAGCAAAGTAGGATGTCTCACACTTCCTGATCTGAAAACATACAGTACAGCTACAGAAATCAAAATGGCCTAGTACTTATTAAATGACAGACACATAGAGCAATAGAATAGCATTGAGAGCCCAGAAATAAAATCATCTGTCTATGCGCAACTGATTTTTGACAAGAGGTTGAAGTACATTCAATAGCAATTGGGATTGCTTTTCTTGGTTTGAAAGCTTAGAGCCATAGTCTCGCAGGACAACTGGGTCAATTGGTAAAATATAGTTCGTAAAGATTAGGTTCTAGTCTTTAAAGCTTGCAAGCAGCCATCTAAGATACAACTACTAGTCTCTACTCATTCAGAGCAAAAGACAAAGAGGGAAGCCCAAGATTCAGAGAAGAAATAGTCTACAGGACTAAATGTCTACATGAACCATGGCCTCCTCTACTCTAAGACCAGAAGAAATGGGTAGTGCTACCACTAACAACCATTCTGTTCAGGATCACAGTAGCTGGGACCTGATAGAAAGGGAGAAAAATATGGAACAGAACCTCAAATTCTTAATAAGTAAACCCATAATTAGTTGACCAGTTGAGACTGGAGAAACTCCCAAGACTGTTGCCTGAGTTATTTTATAAACCTTGAACTGAAACTATCCCCTAAAGTCACCTTTTAGCTAAACAGCAAGTTAGCTGATAAAATAAAGTATATCAGTTGTGAGTATTGTGCTCCTTTAAAAAAATCATCTATATAAGACCAAATGGCTAACAATTACTCTAAAACAAAGACAAGAAGGTCAGGGGGCAGGGAGACTAGGTTATTGGAAATGGGACAACTACAACAGAAATAATGAGAATGTTGACAAAGTGTGAAGAATGTAACCAAAGTCATTGAACAATATGTGTACAAATTATTGAATGGGAAACTATTTTGCTGTGTACACTTTCACCAAAAATATGATGAAATATTATTTAAAAGAAAATATCACAGACTTCTGTTTCTGTTTCCCATCAGGAGGCTGATATGGGTCAAGAGTATGTGCGTGTAAAGGTTGCTTTTTGTAGTGTCTCCAGGCACTAGTGAAAGAAGGCAAAGAGAAGTCAAGAAGGCCACTCCTCTGACTTGTACTTCTCAGAGAGCCTGAGCCTGGGAATGATAAAGCCTTGGTTCCTGTCCCAATCCTGCTGCCAAGTGGTCCTGTTATTGCATGTGTGTCACTTAGCCTTCTATTCCTCCATTGCACCATGTGCAAAATGGGACAACACCTTCACTGACCGTGTGCCACGAATATCAGTAAAATAAAATGATGTAATAAAAAAATATTTGCTGCAAAATATTAACATTAAAAATGATGTCATATTTATCGTGTGTACAATTGACATGATGTGATGAGAGTGACACTTTACCCCTGTGGTCTTCCTCCAAAAAACACATAAACTCCAATTTAATCATCAAAAAAAAAACTCAGATTAATCCCATTTAAGGGACATTCTACAAAATAACCCACATTCCTTAAAACTGTCAAGGTCATCAAAAGCCAGGAAAGTCTTTGAAGCTGCTACAAACACACACATGCAGATTTTAGTGTAGACATAAGAAAAAAAAAAAAAAAACTGCCACAGTCAAGTTGACCCCATAGAGTTTTCATGGGTATAAATCTCTGCAGAGGCAGACTCCTATATCCTGCTCCTGCAGAGCCGCTGAGGTTTTGGACTGCTGACTTTGGTCAGCAGTCGATCACTTTAACCACCGTGCCCCCAGGGCTCCACTAGTGTAGAAACTGCTTCACTAGCACAGCAATGAGGAGCCAAAAGAGACGTGATACCTAAATGTGATTTAGTATCCTGGATGGGTCTTGTGACAGCAAAAAGACATCACATAATATTTAAGAAATATGAACAAAATACGGATAACATCAATATTTATTCATTCATTGTGACAAATGTAAGTTTACTGTTAAATTTGGTGTAAGTTTCTAATAATAGAGGAAACTGGTTTTGAGGATTATGGGAACTCTGCATTATCTTCATAACTTTTCTGTAAGTCTGAAATAATTCTAAAATAAGATTTTAAAAAAATGTCTATGAGGCTAAATACTATGTGGAATTCTGTATTGGATACTGGAAAGTAAAAGTAACATTAGTGAAAGAACTGACGTAAGATGAATAACCCTGTAATATAGTTAATATTGGATCAATGTTAACTTCTTAATTTTTACAAGTTTTAACATTAGAGGATACTGGGTTAAAAAGATATGGAACCTTTCTGTACTATCTTTGTAAATTTCCTGCTTATCTAAAATGATTTCAAAATGAAAAAGTATATAAAAAATAGAAATAAACACAAATACAAAAGAAACTCAAGAAAAGCAACAATTATTTAATAAATTTAAAGATGATTCAATGTGTGGATACTATGAGCTCTTAAATTTGAAAATTAAAGCAAGGGGGCCAAAAAATATGCTAAAAACCACAGTGGGTTTGAACCCACCCAGGGGCATCTCAGAAGACAGGCCTGGTGATCTGCTTCTGAAAGGTCACCACCTTAAAAAACCTATGAAGTACAGTTTTACTCTACTCACATGGGTTGCCATGAGTTGCAATTTATTTGAAGGCAACTAACATTAAGGGTAGCTCAAGGAGACAAAGTAAATATTATAATGAAATGCGCAAAGACCTGGAGATAGAAAACCAAAAGGGAAGAACACGCTGGGCATTTCTCAAGCTGAAATAACTGAATTAAAAATTCAAGCCTCAAGTTGCCATGCTGGAAGATTCTACCGGGAAAATATTAAATGATGCAGGAATCATCAAAAGCAAATGGAAGGAATACACAGAGTCACTGTTCTGAAAAGAATTGGTCAACATTCAACCACTTCAGGAAGTAGCACATCATCAATAACTGATGGTACTGAAGGAAGAGGTACAAACTGAACTGAAGGCACTGGTGAAAAACAAGGCTTCAGGAATCGATGAAATACCAATTGAGATTTTTCAACGAACGAATGCAGTGCTGGAAGTGCTTGCTTGTATACGCCAAGAAATTTGGAAGACAACTACCTGGCCAACCAACTGGAAGAGATCCATATTTCTACCCATTATACCCATTGCAAAGAAAGGTGATACAACAGAGTGTGGAAATTATCAATAATGTCACACACAAGTAAAATTTTGCTGAAAATCATTCAAAAGCAGTTACAGCAGTACATTGACAGGGAATTGCCAGAAATTCAAGCCGGATTTAGAACAGATATCATTGTTGATGTCAGACGGATCCTGGCTAAAAGCAGAGAATAGCAGAAAAATGTTCACCTGTGTTTTATTGACTATGCATAGGCATTCAACTGGGAGATCATAACAAATTATGGATAACATTGTGAAGAATGGGGATTCCAGAGCACTTAATTGTGCCCCTGAGGAACCTGCATTTAGATCAAGAGGAAGCTGTTTGAGCAGAACAAGGAGATACTGTGTGCTTTAATGCCAAGAAAGGTGTGTCAGGGTTGTATCCTTTCACCATACCTATTCTATCTGTGTGCTGGGCAAATAATCCCAGAAGCTGGACTATATGAAGAACAGGGCATCAGAATTGAAGGAAGACTCATTAACTACCTGTGATATGTAGATGACATAACTTGCTTTCTGAAAAGTGAAGAGGACTTGAAGTACTTACTGAGAAGATCAAAGACCACAGCCTTGAGTATCGACTACACCTCAACATAAAACAAAAATCCTCACAACGGGACCAATAAGCGACATCATGATAAAAAGAGAAAAGATTGAAGTTATAAAAGATTTCATTTTACTTGAATCCATGATCAACAATCATGGAAGCAGGAGTCATGAAATCAAATGACGCATTACATTGGGCAAATCAGCTGCAAAAGATCTCTTTAAAGTGTTAAAAAGCAAAGATATCACTTTAAGGACTAAGGTGGACCTGACTCAAGCCATAGTGTTTTCAATTTCCTCATATACATGGGAAAGCTGGACAATGAATAAGGATGACCGAAGAAGAACTGATGAAGAATTGGTGAAGATATTGAATATAACATGGACTGCCAGAAGAACAAAGAAATCTTTTTTGGAGGAAGTACAGTCATAATGCTCATTAGAAGCAAGGATGGTGACACTTTGTCTCACATAGTTTGGACATGTTACCAGTAGGGTTCAGTCCCTGGAGAAAGACATCATGGTTGGTATAACAGAGGGTCAGTGAAAAAGAGGAAGACCCTCAATGAGATGGATTGACACAGTGGCTGCTACAATGGGCTCAAGCATGACAACAGTTGTGAGGATGGCTCAGGACCAGGCACTGTTTCACTCTGTTGTACATAAGGTCACCATGAATTGGAATTGACTCAGTGGCACTTAACTACAACAACTATGTGCAGTACCTGTCTCTGGGAGAGGGACATGTGACCCATAAGGAGCCACTCTAAGAATGAAGGGATATAACAGGGAGAGAAAAGAAATTGAAGAAAAGATTCTTACATTCAAAGACCTTGTTTATAATCACATACACACACACAAAACCCTAAGAACATAAGTTTGTAATTGTTACTTGAATAACTCTTTCATTCAAATATCTCATTTCTTCTGCCACTACTCTGAATATACCCCAAAATCCAATCTCTATACATTGTTCAAGTATGACAAGTTGTATTTCTGATTTGGTTCCCTTGAGGCAGAGTCAGAGATGGGAGTTCTTGTTCAAATGATTAGAGGATGTGCTCTCAAAAGAAAGGAAGTCAATAGAAAGGTGTAGAGTGTCGGGGGGTGGGGGGGGAAGGCTATGGAAGAATTAGTTCTCCGGTGGGGACTAACTAACGTGAACCAACCTGGAAGGTACAGAGCACAATACGTACCACAGATTAATTCCTCCTTTAAAGCAAATGGGAAGGATTCCCCCCTCCAATGTGTCACTCAGCCAATGGCTGAGGAAGGCATGACCCCAGCACTGGGGGAGAGGTGGAACAGTCTAGCTTCCAGGAGGAAATATTTGGCATAAGCCCAAAGACCAATCCTTTGGAAAAGGAAACAGCTGTGAGATGCTATCAACCACAGCTTGCAGAGGCTAGGGATGGGCACCATTGCCAAAATAGATCTAGCAGGGTCTATCAGTGTCCACTTCTACACATTCATTCAGGTTAATATGGTTGTAGGCATGCTGTTTTTCCCTGCCTAGCCTGCCTTGGAAGCCTGCTCTGCCAGAGAGCTGGGCGCTCCTCATTTGTTGCTCATGCATCAGCTAACTATGCCTTTTCCATCATTTATCACAGTATAACAGAATCACTTTCGTACAAGTGGTTGTGCCCAACATGAGAATTGCCTGAAGGGTAGTAATTTTGTCTGATTAACCTTTATTCCCTCACTGGCCAGCACTGCAAAGTAACCAGGGCTTCAAACTGGTTTGTTCCAGTTTGAAAGCCTGCTGAGAATTTGCATTTCCAGCCCAGATATACTAAACCAGAATCTACTTTTTCCACAAGATCCCCTAGTGATTCTTATTTATAACAGATTTTGAGAACCACTGCTGTACCGGTAGTTCTCAGAATTGGTCCCTAACCGGCCGCATTTGCATCACCTGGGAACTTGTTAGAAATGCAAGTTCTCAGCAGGGGCTCGAAACTGATGGAATCAGTTGGAAGTTCAGGATGTAAAAATATGTTTTTATTGACTGTACAACTGTTATTTTTTTTTTTTAATTGTTTAGAGGAGCTGAAAAAAAGACAAACACAAAGCTGAAATTTTGGATACACATACCTGTTGATATACAATAGTGATTTAGAACGGAGGCTCTAGGTTAAGTCAGCGATTGACCAGGTGTGTGATCTGGAGGTTCTTCACCTTCTCTAAACCTCAGTTACTTAATGTAAAAAGCAGGAATGTCCATGCTGCCACAGGCCTGTTGTCAGGGCTAATCAGGGTAATGATAGTATATATACAGTAAGAGTAAGTGTTCAATGTAAAATACAGATCATTTTATTTCCCTTGTATTACTAAAAAAATTATTCAAAACCATAATGACTGCAAGACATTTTCAATTTTCAAAATCTAATTCTGATGTTTAATGACTTACATATGTATAATCAGCAGAAAAATAGTAAAGAACGTTAGAACTGAAGTAGAGATTTTCTTTATCTGTGCTTTATTAACTGTTCAAATTCATGGCACATGTCAGGAAATATCATGAACGCAGCTTGCTTTTCCTGCAGCTACTGGTAGGATTTAGATCTATCCATTATCTTGTTGCTGAGGCCAGAATTTATCCCGGCAGTGGTCAGTTTAACACATTTATTTTATCATATTATGGACCCCCAATGGGGAGTTTCATGTTTTAATCTCAAATGGCTCTATCAGTTTATAAAAGATACCCAAGGAGTGACAGAAAACATGAAAACAAATTACGTTGCTTAATAAAGCTGTAACTCCTGCAGCTTTCTTAATTAATTCAATTTCTTTAATCAATTATCCCATAAGATTGTGCTCACTTTAGCAATGTTTCACCCTGCCAGAGGACTAGCAAAGACCATCAGATTGTTCCTGAGATGGAGTTTTGATCGTTATTATAATGTAAAAACATGGTTACAAGAAAAAAAATGCCCCAGCCTGCATTATGCTAAGAATGCTTTAAGATAATGATTACTACAAGCTGTTCTCTTTCTTCTAAAATCTTTGCTAAGAAACACCATTAGAAATTTGAACATCTAATTATAGATAAAAGGTTCCTGTCTCACTTCATCTTACACAAATTTTCAAATGTTCTATTCTTTCTATAGCTTCTTATTAATCAAAATTTAGGAATATGTGAATTTAAGGTTACATAGATATGTGTCATTCGGAGACTGTTAAGTACTGCCTAGCTTTCCATTTCCATTAAAAGGTATTGATAAATTAAAAAAAAGAGTAAAAAGTTATAGCAGTTTTATGTATATTGCCAAAAATTTGAAGCAACTGGGAAGTCTTTCAGAAGGTGAATGGGTAAACAAACTGTGGCCCATTCCTACAATAGAGTACTATTCAGCAAAAAAAATAAATGGGCTACCGTGCCATGAAAAGGCATGGAGGAACCAGGATTGCATATGGCTAAGTGAAAGAAGCCTTCAGAAAAAACTACATACTATGTAATTCCAGCCATATGACGTTCCGTAAAAGGCAAAACTGTAGAGAGATGAAAAGATCAGTGGTTGTCTGGGGTTCAAGAGGAGGAAGAAAGGATAAATCCGTGAAGCTCAGGGCATATTTAGGGCAAATGAAACTATTCTGTATGATACTATAATGGTGAATACATGACTTCATACATCAAAGCCCGTAGGACCGTACAACACAAACGGTGAATCCTAATGTAAACTACGAACTTTAGTTAGCAATTTAAAAAAAAAACAAAACACATTGCTGTCAAGTCTATTCCAACTCATAGTGACCCTATAGGACTGAGTAGAACTGTCCCATAGAGTTTCCCAGAAGTGCCTGGTGGATTCAAACTGTTGACCTTTTGGTTAGCATCG
The DNA here is from genome assembly GCF_030014295.1 of Loxodonta africana. Lineage (NCBI taxonomy): Eukaryota > Metazoa > Chordata > Mammalia > Proboscidea > Elephantidae > Loxodonta > Loxodonta africana. Next base: position 18,819,264 of record NC_087358.1, on the reverse strand, counting down.
GTAGCATTTAACCACTAGGCCACCAGGGTTTCCTAGTTAACAATAATGTATCAATATTGGTTCACCAATTGCAACAAATATACCTCACTAATGCAAAATGTTAAGCACAGAAGAATCTCTGCAGGGGAGAGGAGGAGAAGGTATATGGGAACTAAGTACTTTTTTGTGCATTTTTTTTTTAATCTAAAATGGCTCTAAAAAATACAGTGCATTAAAAAACTGTGTTGGATTAAACCAGTTTTGATTGACCTACCTAATGTACCCTAAAGAGTGTGTGTGTGTGTGTGTATATTCTATCACAGGGCAGAATCTAGAAATAGGACTCCAAGGAGTTGGGAACAAATGCATTTCTTTATCTTGGTCACACACACCTCATTCTCTCTTGTTTATCCGTGTGTATCCACGACATAAAGCAGAGTGTGGCTCTTAGAAGCTGCTCCCTGAAAACTTGTTAAATGATTGACAGAACTGATACAATGTAATACACTTTTAATGTAAATAAAAGCTAAAAATGCAGACGTACTGTTTACTCTTTCAGCATTAACTATGCCTGCTAGCCTTCTGAGATTGTCACAATCCATTGTCAGATGCCCACAACATCGTTCATCTTTGTTTTGGTTCTTTTGCAATCCGCAAGTCTCGTTCTTCACAATAACAGTCTTGCTCATTTGTTCATTCATTCATTCATTCATCATTTTCACAAATATTTATTGAATATCTATTACTCCCCTAACACTGTGCTAAACGCCAAGGCAAAGACCATATAATTGTAAATACTTACAGCAAAAACAGAGGAACACTGAGTAATTAGTTATGTTTGCAAATTGAAAACTAATGCAGACAATACAAGTGTACTAACTGATGAGCCCCCTCATATGATCACGTGGGTTCACATGTCACTAATATAAAGGGACTGGTGAAGTCAGAGCCGATTATTTTACACCCTGTCTAATTCCACCTACAAAATGAGCCAAGGAGCAGAGTGGCCGCTGGAGAATAGTGCCAAAGAGCCAATTTCCATTCTCTTATGTCACCTACATGGTTCAATTAAGTCAATCACTCTAAAACAGTAGGTATTGGATAATGTTTTTAAAGACCTGGTTTTTACATGTGGGCAAAATTAAAATATTGGAATTTCACCAATTTTACCTCCTCATTCCAAATCCTAAGTCCTAATTCTCAGTATTGATATATTATTTGCTACATTTTCATATTGTTCCTGAGAACTTACTTTTTTCAGGCCCTGTTGTTGGCAATACTTCCCAGGCACAGGGGGAACAAGATATACAATGTTTCTGTAAATCTAATGTAAATCTAAAATATGCCACTTTTTATTTTAGCGAGGAAGACAGGAAATAAATTTGAAAATGGATCAATATTATGTCGTGATAAAGGCTAGGGGGAAAATGTAGGACAGGCCGCCAATATGTGTGGTGGTAGGGCTAGTTTAAATGGGTAGCAAGGACAGTCTTTCTGAGAAGTTAACATTTGATTAAAAACATAATGATGCGGAGGAGAGCATTGTTTGTAGGGAACATAATGTGTATAGGCTCTCAGGTATGAAGGAGCTTGGACTATCTTAGATACAGAAAACAGGTCTAATGTGCACAAACATGATGGCGTCTTAGGGAGAGTAGAAGGACATGAACACAGACGTAGGTCTGTCTGGGTCGCCATTTTTACTCACATCTCACTAGGCACATCGCAAATACATCAATATTGATGTACCAGTTGTAACACATGCACCACACTAATGCAAAATGTCAATAATAGAACATTTTATATCGTATTCCCACCCTTTTTTTTTTCCATCCCCAGCATTTGCTTCATTAAAAATCAAGCCTCCTTCTAAATGGCCTCAAAACTGTTTCGTATAAATTAGAGGCTTCTCTTTCACCGGTGCAGTTATCCCCAAAGCCCAGTCAGATAAACGGGAAATCTAAAATTATTATTGGACGAAGAAAACTCTTTCTTAGAGAGATTTGTAATATATAGATCAATGTTTCTCAGGAAGGATAATTGTAATCTGTATAAAGTATAAGCCAGAATCGACTCGACAGCACACAACAACAACAACACGCTTTAAAATAAAATGCCTTGTCCAGCTAAAAAAAAAAAAAAAAAAAATCCCTAAAGGAAGGTAATATGCCTTTTGCTTTTCCCTTTCAAGAGAGGAAAATCATTGGGCGTCCTTTAGGAAAATTCTCTAAGCCTATGCAGACTTTCATTTTTACTCCAGTAGGTTAGATATTCACAAAAAGATCTTTAAGGACTATCCTATAGCATGCAGAAAAGCATTCTCATCATCTGACCATGTTCTCATTGGTGTTTTTGTTATTAGCTATAAAGTCTGCTGCAGGACAAGATGATCCATACTCATGATGACCCCATGTACAACACAAATGTTGCTTCGTCCTTCACCATCTTCACAATCATTGATATGCTTGAGTCCATGCTTGAGTCCAAAACACAGCCACTGTGTATTTTGAGAGCCTTCCAACACAGGGGCTCATCTGCCCATACTACATTGAGCAATGTTCTGTTGTGATCCGTGATATTTTCATTGGCTAATTTTGGGAAGTAGATCACTAGGCCTTTTTTCCCAATCTCACTTAGTCTGGAAGATTTGCTAAAATCTGTGCACCATGGGTGAACTTGTTGGTGTTTGAAATACCAGTAGCATAGCTTCTAGAATGAAAACAATACACAAGTCACCACAGTATGGGAAACTGACAGGCAAGTGGCGGACATTCCTATTAGACAGCTCCCAGATAATTATTGAAAATATAGTCTCCATCCCAAATACTCACAAACCGGAAAACATTTGGCAGCTCTATCATTCAGGCTTTCCTCTTGAATTAACCATCCATGGCCATTGTACATAGACTAGCGATCCCAAGCTAGGGTGGAGATTGGAGAGAGGGGTGGAGATTGGAGAGAGGGGTGGAGTTTGACTTGAGCTGATAAAATGGAAGCTGAGAGACGTTCAAAGATAATTAACACACTGGGTTGAGCAAAGGTATTTTAAGGGCGTGAATCTTAAGGAGCAGATACCAGTTGAAGAACTGGGAAAAGAATCAGAGATGTAAAATGGGTGCAGAATTGTGGTTTGAAAAGTGAACATAAGTTTCCTAAAGTACTGGAGAAGAGGGGATGGTGCCTTCAGAATGTTAACATTATTCTGACTTTGTTGAGGCTTTATTGGCATCTTATACTTAAGTACATCTTAAAAAGTAAAAATCTTTATGTTTTTTCCTCTTCCTTAAATGAAAATCTTTACGCACATTCAATTTTCTGAGTGTGTTGGGAAGGTAGCGTTCATCAAAATTCCAAGCTATGTTTCCAAATACTACTTGTTACTCACAAAAGTAAAATTAAATAAATAAACCTTTGGTTTAAGAGAAATTTTATCTTATTCTTGAAAATGATAAGGAAAATTTAATATAAATTAGGTCAGTAAAAATATGCTCTGTGGCAAATAACATAGTTGCCGTTTCTCCCTGACTTTATACTAACCAAGAAATTCTTCCAACACTGTGAACATGTAGTAGTTTCTTTCTTTTTTGCCATGTCTCTTTTCCTCAAAATGGACGAAGTATGCCTTAAGTACCTTGAAGTAATGACCATTAGTGACTTTCACTGAATTAATGTGCAAATCAGTCACATGTTTTTTGAGGGAAAGAGGATGGAATTATTGTCCAGTTTTCTATGAGAAAACTAGACTTGTGATACAGGTGAGATGGAGTTATAAACTCAAAAGGGAATTTTCTCAATTTATAGTATTTTGATTTCCTCTCTATCCTTATGGGTAGGAGGACGTCAGATCTAGCCTAAATCAGGAAAGATCAGTTAAGACATAAGTGAAAAAGCAGAGCAAGGGAAAAATAGGATTTGTAGTCTAACCCAGAACAGCAGAGAGAATTTGCACTCTACTCTGCCTTATGCTCCCTGCTGTATGATGGACACAGGTCACCAGGGGTGCGTGTGTGTGTGTGCTCGCGTGTGTGAGCTAAGGGGAAATTAAGATCTGGAGCCCTCGTGATGCAGAGGTTAAGAGCTGGGTGCTAACCAAAAGGTTGGCAATTGGAATGCACCAGTGCCTCCTTGGAAACCCTATGGGCCAGTTCTACTCTATCCTGTAGGATCACTATGAGTCAGAACCGTATCTACGGCGACGTGTTTAGCCTTGGAATTAGTGTTTATTTATAACAGTGCTGGGGGTATGGCTTTGAAATCAAACATGTGACAGGAGAAGTAATTAGAATGGCAGAGTGATTTTTATTTTCCTTACTCTAAAGCATTCAGCTGCTAACCCAAAGGTCAGCAGTTTGAATTCACCAGCTGCTCTTTGGGAGAAAGACGTGGCAGTCTGCTTCCCTAAAGGTTTACAGTCTTGGAAACCTTATGGGGCAGTTCTATTCTATCCTATAGGGTCGCTATGAATCAGAATTGACTCGACGGCGGTGATTTATTTATTTTTTCTTAAATATATGTAAGTATATGCAGAGAATACACATGTATTTTTTATAAGTCAAATATTTCAAAGTTGCATTTAAGCCAAGAAACCCAGCTTATTACAATTATTAATATATGTACCTTGCATACTAAATATACAATATAAATTTCCATTCTTATTGCTAATATCTCATGAAATAAAAAAAAATCAGATTACTTCTAATGACTTTGATTTTCTCATAATTTGAATATCTTGTAGGTCTGTTCGATTAGCTTATTTTGCATAAATATGACATAATTAAACTTTATTGCTTGTAATTTACACCATGGTTAATTACAGCTGAAAGGCCAGGCTTGCATTGTACAGAGTGCTTTAAAATAGAATATCTTTCCAAATGAATAAATGTTCAGTTTAAAAATTATACTTGGAAGTTGTTTTATCCAAACTACTTGCCTGATTATTTCAGAACTACTGAATGTCAGCAAGTGATATTTTAACAGATAAATCACTTGCTATAATAGCAAACCATTTACTTAGTGGAATATCAAAGATTTGGAAAAGTAACTTCCTATCAATAAATGTGACTTTTGTATGTGAAGTTATATATTACTGAAAAAAAAAAAATTCTTGCTCTGTTTCTTTTCTAAATGTTTGACCCCTTTAGTTTCATATGTGAATGTTTTTAATGTGTGAAATATTATTAGCTCACAGCTGTGCATCTGAAATGCTTTTTATCTACATTGAAACACATAGCATAATGAAGAAAACAATGCTATTCATGATACACATTTTTGTTATTCTGGAGTATGGTAAAAATTGGTAGAACTCTGGATCTTATACCATTGTAGTGCTCCTTGAAACACATTTATTTTCTTTGAGCAACTAATAAATGCGTTTGTGATTAAGGCAAGACAAAACCTTGGGTGGATTTCAGGCTCACTGTCTTTGTGACACCTTCCCTGTGGTCTGGCTGAACTGACCCTGCTCGCAGACCAGCAGGACCCGCAGCCAGTGGCAGCACCATCAGTGTGAACACTCAGGGGATGCTGCTGCTGTGCTGCTCCTTTGTCATAAGCTAATCAGGATACCGTTAAAAAAACAGAAGGCTTATTAGTTATTTAAACAAAAATGATTTATGACTTACTATTCATAAATGCTTAAACATCTCATAACTGAAAATGCAAAGTAGCACTGAAGTAACCTCAGGCAGTTCAGTTCCAGGGGAAAAAAGGGAAAAAGTTGGGATTATTAGAGTGACAATCCCACGGAAGCAGTAGTCAAGAAATCAAATAACGTACAGCATTGGGCAAATCTGCTGCAGAAAAAAAATACCTGGACATGTGGGTAGGAAGAATATAACTTAATATAGAACTTATCTGTTTGGGCCAGAAAAATGTACATTCCTGGAGGGCAAGGGTCTAAATGAAGTTTGTTTAGCACCTACTTAGCATTTGTTTATGAGGTGCTTAAATATCACTCAAGAGTTACAATGAAATGTAGGTGACCATCTCTGTCAATTCAATACACAGAAACAAATTTTCACTAATTAAATGGCAACGAGAAATAAAAATATGGCTAAAAGGAGGAATAAGAAAAGCTGTTAAGATTTGGAAGATGGTCACTAAGAATAGGCTAATTAAGACACTAAGGTTGTTCTTTAGGAAGCAGGAAGATGATAGATTTTATTGAGGAAAAAACAGAAGAGGGAAAACTAGGTCACTGTCAGATTTTCCATCTGTCCTCTTCTAAATGATTTTGGCTAATTAAACCCTTTTTTTCTCTCAATTTTCTCTTTTTAATTTTTTTATAGCTCCTTCCTCTTGGCCCTTCAGAGTATTGTTTTCTTCTTTTACTGATTTTTAACAGCTTGTTAAGTATGTAAAATAATCAAATACCATTATTGTAAAAACTCAAGAAAAGTTTTACAGGCAGAAAAACACAATCTTTGATGGCTATGAGGGAGGGAAGAGGTGGGTAGGGGAAATCACTAATTAGATGGTAGACAAGTGATAACTTTGGTGAAAGGAAAGGCAACACAATATAGGGGGTGTCAGCATAACCTGACCAATGAAAGCGCTACATCCTACTTTGGTGAGTAGCATCTGGGGTCTTAAAATCTTTCAGAAGCTATCTAAGATACATCTATTGGTCCCATCACATTGGGAGCAAAGGAGAATAAAGAAAACCAAAGACACAAGGAAAATATTAGTCCAAAAGACTTAGGGTCCATATAAACCACAGCCTCCACCAGGCTGAGCCTATAAGAACAAGATGGTACCTGGCTACCACCACCACTGACCAGTCTGATAGGGATCACAAAAGAGGGTTCCAGAAGGAGCAAGAGAAAAATGTAGAACAAAATTCAATTCGCCAAAAAAAAAAAAAAAAAGACTTACTGGTCTAACAGAGCCTCGAACAGCCCCCAAGACTGTGGCTCCAGAACCTGCTGTTAACTTGAACTGAATCCATTCCCTATGCTTACCTTTCAGCCAGAGATGAGACAGGCTGACTCATAGTGACCCTATAGGACTAAGTAGAACTGCCCCATTGGGTTTCTAAGCAGCAGCTGGCGAATTTGAACGGCCAACTTTTAGTTAGCAGTGGAGCCCTTAACCACGTACCACCAGGGCTCTGAGTCACCATCTGGTGCCCTCTATTTCAGGCCCTGACAGAGAGCTAGCAGATAAGTGAGAAATTTCTCTGTCAAGAGTCCCAGGCTAGCATCATAAAGCTGAATTTACAAGAGCGGGTTTGGAAATTTGCAATCCAGAATGCTGCTTGAGAAGGGAAAGCAGAACAGGCCCCCTTATGTTTCTTTTCTGGATATGAGCTTTCTCATAGCCAGAAGTTAGTTCTTTCAGGTAAAATAGGGACTAGAAATAAGGCCTGTCTCCCTACTACCCTGAACGGAATTGCTGAATGTATTCTGTAACTTATACATAGTAGGAAAAAAACAGGAGGAGGTTTCCAAGTAATTTTGGGCTTGCCTGGAACAGAAGCTAGGATATCTATTATCTTGGGGCTAAGAAGGGCCTTGATAAACAAATTTCCTATCCACCATTATAAAATGGCATTACTTTTGGTCAAGAGACAAAGGCCACAATTACTTTGTGGGATTCTGGATCAATTGATTGGATTTTTGGTGATGACTCATTAATAAATAATATATTTGTTATGAATATTTTGGGACTTTTAAGCCCTATTTAAACATACAGACATGTGCGTTGGACAGACTCAATGAAACCCTGGTGATAGTTTCTATAACTACATTTCCAATGCACTGGCAGATACCTCCTATAGTCACAAAGCTTGCCAAAATTGTGTAGTTTAAACAGTGTCTCAGAACAAGACAAGAAAAGGTAGCTGAGGTAGGGGAAGGAAAGGGTGGGTTCCATTAACGTTGGTCTTCACTGATGCTTAGACGATTTCTGTGGACTTTCAAGGCTAAAACAGGGAAATTGCCAGTGCTGTGCAGACAAAGGCTGATGCCTTAATTGTGGCTGAAGAAACTGCTGACATTACTGGTACCTGGTATCAAGCATTGGACGTTGCTAATAGTTTCTGTTTCGTATTCCTCTAGCAAAAGACCTGTATCAACTTACTTGCCACCTGATAAGACAGCATTGTTCATTGATAAAATAGCCTGCTACTTTTTTTTTTTTTTTTACCAAGGTAGGATATTTAGTGATCTACCATAATAATAATAAACATTTGTGGCTATTTATGGCTCTCCAGGAAGGAGTATGTGAAGTATCTAAACATTTATACCACTTCAGAGCCAACACCTCAGCCCAAATTGAGCTCTCACTGCAGGATTTTCAGGAGCAGGCCTAACAATCCAGGTTTCTGAATCTGGGCTTTATAGTAAGCTTTATAGTACTTCGTGTGATCTCTCTGATTCTGCAGTGTCTGCCTTGGCTCCAAGTAGATATTGAAGGTCTCATTAAAGCCCAAGTGGTTATGGTTTCAGACTGGGAAACTTTTGTTTAATAAGACTCTATTGGCTAGCCACAGAGTGGAGCTAGAAGAGAAAGAACTTTGGATAAACGGCTCTTCCTGTCCCTATTCCTCTTCAGTGTGGCCTGGCATAGAAATGTTTAGCTGCACTGAACTGACACTTGAAGTAACATCCAAGCTTTCGGCTGATATCAGAAAGATTTGTATTAAAAACTTTCTAGCTGAGCTCTGGATTTATTTCCTAGGCCTGAGGTCTCTCTTTCCACCCTTTGTTACATGGGGGATAAAGTGTTCCCCACCCTCTACTGGACTAGCTTACACACATAAAAAATTATGTCAGGGCAAGATTGCACCTACTGGAGTGCTCTTCTTTGCAAGCCTGCTGGCCCAAGCACACTTCTCAATACAGTAACTGCTAAACCTCGAGGGAGCCTGTGTGCTCTGCTTCTCCATTGTCATCAATAACTCTTATAACACCATCATTAATGGTGTGGGTCACTGTGAAACCTGGATAACAATTATACAGAATCTCTGTGCTTGTGAGGAAGGATATGGCAGTATGTTCTCCTTTTCAATGGAGATTACAAACACCTTGAATAATATAGTAGAATTTCATATCCTATATAACTTAGAAATGTCCATGTATAAACTATTCATAGGAGGTACTTCCGGTTGAAAATTCTAAATTCATATCAGTTATATGTAGTTAAATTTTCAAAAATTTTACCTTGTCTCTCCATCTTGAATGCGTATGCTGTTGAAGAAGAGACACAATTTCCAGCTTTATAATTTCTTTAAAATACCAAGCTCAACTTTTAAATATAGTAGTTAATACATGTGTGTTGATTGATGGGCTCACAGGTTTACCTATGTTTTGGCCATATGAAGTGCATTAATAGTTTAATTATCAGTATATTTCTGAATAATGTATTTATTTGAGAATATATGTACCTGATAGAAACAACTATACACTGAAAGTATAATAATAAAAAAAAAATCCCTCATATGATTCATCCAGCATTCCTGTAGTCTTCTCTATTACCCCTTTTTCTTCACGTGTCCAGAAATATTCCACAGTAGACTAAATGTTCTATCTATAAATACTATTTTTACTCAAATAGTAGCATATCAGCATAGTTTTCTGCTTTTTCTTTTCATCTAGCAGTACTGATATATTTTTTCATTTCATAATTAATATATATAGAATTGCTTCATTATTTTGTAGTAGTTACATAAAATTTATTTCATATTTTGTACACACACACATACATATACATACAGAGAGAAGGGAAGTGTTGAAATCTAGGGGTAAAAGCGGATTTATTAGTTTTTAGCAGATGACTACTGAAGGCCTCACTGAGAAAGGGACATTTAGCAGAGATCCTAAGGGAATGAGGAAGAGGAGAGTGCAGGTACCCACAGACATTACATCCCAGGAAGAGGAAATGTTGGGTTCAAAGAGCTGTCAGTGTTCAAATTACAGAAAAGAAGAATAAGTACGGTAATGAAGGAGGGGGGCAATCTAAGAGATGGAGTCTAATAATGGACTGGAATCAGATTACATAGGGACCTTTAGGTGGAATTCTAGTGGCTCAGTGGTTAACAGTTTGGCTGTTAACCAAAAGGTTGGCAGTTCTCACTCACCAGCTGCTCCTTGGAAATGTTATGGGCAGTTCTACTCTGTCCTATATGGTCTCTGAGTCAGAGTCAAATTGACAGCAATAAGTTTGGTGTACTCTCTGAAAGATAAGAGGACTAATGGAACCATGGGCAGATTCACATTAGAGGAATAAATTGCAGTGACTTACATATTAATGGGGACACTAGGGGTCCTGTGCTAAGAATAGACTAAAGAAGGGTCAGAGCAGAAGCAGGCAGAGTAGGTGAGAGGCAATTGCAATAATTCAGATGAGAAATGATGGTGTCTAAATGGAAGTGGTGTCAACAGAGACAGGAGGGAATTGGTTGTAATCTGTATATACTTTGCAATTAAAACCAGATAATTATGGATTGGTCATGGATATGAGAAATAAAATGAAGTCAAGGATGAGTCCTTAATTTCTGCCTCTGTAACTGAAAGAATGGAGTTGTGAGGGAGATAAGAAGCTCTGTTTTGAGTCTGTAAAGTTTAGGATGCCTACCAGTCACTCACATAAACTAGATGAAGAGGGCAGTGAAGGCATGAATATAGTGAGAAAGAATGGCAAGTGGATAGGATCCACTGTATGCATATATTCCATTGTATGCATAAACCACATTTTGTGTATCCATTCATTTGTCGATGGAAAAGGTTGTTTCTGTCACATCTTTCTCAGTAGAGAGTTATAGCCTCAGAAACCCTATGGGGTTGCTAAGAGTCAGAATCCACCTGATGGCAGTGGGTTTTGATATATAGTTAAAGTTACAAATAAGCATATACTGAATTTAAATGTAGTTAAAGAGGCAATAGATACCATAGTTTTCAAAGAGGTTGTGTTTCAGAATAGAGGGTAAAGATGGCTTACTTCTTATTTAATTTTGTCCCACTTTAGGATGTTGTTTTCACATATTTGGCATGTATGCAAGCACATACTTTTCATTTCCATCTGAAAAAATCACAGTTCTGATTTATACATATCCACCATGTCCTTGTACCTGAAATTAAAAAAAAAAAGTTATGGAAGAAAGTCGTGAGAACGCTTCTAGAAAGTTGATCATGAGAATACTTCTGCTTTATCGGTGTCCATCAATTAACTTATCATATTATCTTCTAGAATCACTACACAACACAGGTCAATTGAACCATCTCCATAAAATTGTTATTACCCGACATTTTGATGTAATTAATTTCCCTCCAGTTATTATTCCTTTTAAAATATTTTGATTAAAGTCCCTGGCAGTGAAAACTGATTTGACATCGCACACACACATCAACACACATTTTGCCTATCTATAATATCTTTCTCCAGTTCTTACATGCTGTCTCTTTATATCAAGGACCCTAATCCTTTCCATCAAATCATATCATATTCAGGGGTGCATAATTCAAAAGACAAGGTAAGCACCATGCTTACTTTGCTTACCAGACCATCTGTAGAGAACAATTGCACATGTAGTGAGCAATTTCAATTTCACATGAAATTGTATACTACGGATTAGTAAGTAAGCACAAATAAACCCATGTTTACCTTGCTTACTGGGTCATTCTGCCCCTGTCAGGGAATGTAAATTTGAAAAGAGGCTATGATTCTGTAGGAAGGTGTTGTGGGGTTGGGAGAGAGACAGATGCCAGACATAAATAGAAGCAGAGCCTTTGATGTGGTGAAAAAATATAAAATTGTTCACTACAGATGACTAAATAAGCAAGGTAAGCACCATGCTTACCTTGCTTGTTGGATAAGCATCCCCTGACTGTATTAGTTTCCTATTGCTATTGCAACAAACTTAGAGGCTTAAACATATTTATTAACAATTCTGTAGGTCATAACTCAGGTTGGCTTGGATGGTTTCTCTGCTACAATGTTCAAAGTTTGAAATCAAAAGTGTCAGTTAACTGGGCTCTCATCAGGAACTCTTGGAAGACTCTGATTCCAAACACACTCAGGTTGTTTGCAAAATCCAATTCCTTGGTAGGACTAAGGGCCCGGTTTCCTTGCTGTCTGCCAGCTGGGGGAATGCCCTTTGCGTCTAGATGCCTCTTTTTGGTCCTTACACAGACCCCTTACATCTCAGAATCAGCAAAAGCAGGTCAAATATTCTCCACATGGAATTTTTGTGACTTCACCCTTTGTTGCATCTCTCTTTTGCCTCCAGGTAAAAAAATTTCCCCGCTTTTAAGGAATTGGGTGGTTAGATTGGACCTTTCTGGATAATCCAGAATGGTCTCCATATTTTAAGACCACTAACATATGCAAAGTCCTTCTGGCCATGTAAGGTAACACATTCACAGGTTCCCGGGATTCGGGTGCAGGTATCTTTGGAGGCCCAAGCTGCCTGCCACACATACCCACTACCACCTTCCTCATATCCACATTTGGATTCATCTTTTGCAGCTCATGCTTGATTTGCTCTTTCTGCACTATGTTTCCATAAACCATATGTGTTATATCCACCCTTAACAATATGAATCTGACTAATCTATGAGACACCATCCTTTATATCCCACTCTTTCAAGACTTCGTGTTATTAGCCTCTTTTCTGTCCACTCTGGCATTGTTTTCCTTGGTACTTTTTATTGACCATAAGGGGTCCTCAGTGTCTTGCTGAAAAACCTTCAGCTTTCAAAATACACAACAGAATTCAGAATATACATCTTCCTGTTACCACCTATACACGTAGGGCAGGCCATTGGATTCTCTCTTTAATTCAGCTACATGTAGCTCCCCATTTTAAGTACTTTCCAGGTATTCATCACCACTCCTCTGTTGGTTTGTCGTACTGTGGTGGCTTTGTGTGTTGCTGTGATGTTGGAAGCTGTGCCACCACTGATATTCCAAATACCAGCAGGGTCACCCATGATGGATAGGTTTCAGTGGAGCTTATAGACTAAGACAGACTAGGAAGAGGGGCCTGGTGGTCTACTTCTGAAAAAATTGGCCAGTGAAAATTAACTATTCATCATTTTAAGTTAGTGATCTCAGGGACATTCTTTGTGCCGAACTTTATTAAAATGAGTGACATCACTACCTTTCACTTTTATTGAATTCTCAACTAAATAACTTCATTATTTCTTTAACTGCTTTCTGAAGTGTAATTTAGTAAAACCTTGGAGAATGTGGCACCTAAAGTGCAGAACTCAGAGGTCAAGGGTTGTATAACTCTTCTACTCTTCAGAGTATATGAAACCTTGAGGCAGACACTGGATTCCCAACAAGTTATTGATAATACCTCTGCAAAGATCCCTGTAAAGGCTATATCAGAAATACACATCCAGAAAAAAAAAAAAAAAACTATAACCTAAAAATTACTAAAATATTTTTAATAACTAAACCATCTTTTTACTAGAAACCCTAAATTTGGATCTTATTATTCAGTTTGACAGTTTTAAAATGAAAATAACTACATTTCCCAATAATAAAATAATACTCAGGAAATAGAGAATATGAACATGATGTAACCACTTTTAATATTGTGCTGAATATCCTAAAGCACTGTGCTACAGCTATATAAGTGGAAATAAATACATACATATACCAGTGTCATAGGCTGGGTTCTCTAGAGAAACAAAACCAGTAAAGTATATAAATATATATACAGAGAAAGAGATTTATATCAAGGAAATGGATCACATGGTTGTGGAGGCTATAACGCCCCAAGTTCTTGGTCAGGAAAGGAGCTTGTCCTGATTCACAGAGCCGCAGCGGCTGTTGAACTCAAGATCTGCGGGCCTGAGAGCATGGCTGTTGCTCACAGGCTGTGAAGATCAACGAATCCCAACACTGGCAGGAAAGACCCCAGGTAAACTGCTAGCCCAAGTCCCAGGAACCAGAGGTCAGATGAACAGGAGCCAGCTGCAGGATCCAGATGGAGGAAAATTCCCCTCCCCCCAGCCCTGTGTGAACATCCGCCCACACTCAATGCAGGCCACACACCCAAGGAAACTCTCCTTCAGCTGACTGGCTACTCACAGCAGATCCCATCATGGGGGTGATCACGTATCGAATCTTAACAGGGAAGCGATCATGACATTATACAACTGCCAGAACACTGAGAATCATGGCCCAGCCAAGATGGTACACAATCTTAACCACCACAACCTGTAATATACATATTTTGTTGTTTCAACTTATCATGATAGTATACGTACTTTCTAAAATTTAAGATATAGTGTGACAAATTCCTTTAGCAACACATCCAGAGATAAATTGCTATATTTAACAGCTCAATTTCTGTGTCTGCCTATCACTATTCTCTGGAGTACCTGGTTGGCAATAACAGTTAAGAACTTGACTACTAACTGAAGAAAGGCCTAGCAAACTGCTTTGGAAAGGTCACAGCCTTGAAATCCCTGTGGAGTTGTTCTACTCTGCACCTGTGGAGTCACCAGGAGTCAGAATCAACTCAACAGCCACTGGTTTTTGTTTTTTTGTTTGTTTTGTTATATCACAATTTTCTAGAAGTGCCATTTTGGAAGCTACAGTATGCACCATTTTTAAGCCGTAAAATGAATTTCTAAAATATTTGTGATGATCGCACTTTAGGAGCTGAGAAAAGAGTAGAAAGTTTTAGTTTGTAAATTAATTGCAAGAACTAGAAGAGGGAAAGCACAACACATGTTTAAAAGGACCAAAATGTTATAACCACAAGAATGCTGAAGTCTTCAGTGTGGTTAAGTATCATCTCATCATATTCTTCAATAATTACTATACACTCAGTTCTAATTAGCAGATCTATGAGTAAAGAAAGGATTCACAGGGTGGTGAAAATTGTTAAGCACTAGACTACTAACTAATAGGTTCATGGTTCAAATCCATCCAGAGGTGCCTGGAAGACAGACTCAGCAATGTGCTTCCAAAAGGTCAATCTGCTTCCTAAAGGTCACAGCCTTGAAAGTCATATGGAGCAGTTCCACTCTGCACATACGGGGTCTCCATGAGGTATAATATACTCAACAGCAACCAACAATGACACAAATGAGTAAAGACACGAACAGATGTAGTTCTATATTTTTAATTTTTTTGTTGTTTTAATTTTAGTGTATGCAGTAACACTAATTAAAAAATGAACAAATCTGTCTTGAAAGAAGTACAGCCAGAATGCTCCTCAGAAGCAAGGATGGAGAGGTCCAGTCTCACATACTTTGGACATGTTATCAGGAGGGATCAGGCCCTGGAGAAAGACATCATGTTTGGTAAAGTAGAAGGGCAGCGAAAAAGAGGAAGACCCTCAATGAGATGGATCAACACAGTGGCTGCACCAATGGGTTCAAGCATAGCAACAATTGTGAGGGTGGCAGTGTTTCATCCTGTTGTGCACAGGGTTGCTACGAGACAGAACCGATTCTACTGCGCCCAACAACAATTAAAGAGAATTCCTGAAATGCCAATATGTACAAAAGAAAAACAGACAGTTAAAAAAGATACGGAAAGGTATAAAAAGCCTGTCATTGAGAAATTATCACCACAGCAATTTGATGACTTTAACTTCAGATTCTTTTCTCTTTTTTCTCTGAGAATCATTCTTTCTCTCCGTCTCTTTCTCTCTATCTCTGCCTCTCTCTCGCCTCTGTCTCTCTTTTAAGTTTGAGTATTAAGAGAATTACGCTAAGCCATGCCAAAATCATTTGTTTTCCCTTTAGTTGCTACCTTTTGAATCTTTATTCCAGTAAATTGTGTCATTTATTGTTTACAACATTTTCTACAGATTTAAATCACTCTTTGGTTGTTTTTTTTTGGTTTCATCATATAAAAGTCGATATTCATGGATGAAGATTATGTAATTCAGCTTCATTTCTACCCCTTTAATAGGTAATGCTCAAGCACTCATTTCTGATATAAAAACATTGATGGGATCAATGATTGGGAATTGAGACCTGCTTCTGCTCACAGGCATGTTGAAAAATAAGAGCATATAAATGGCAGCTACATTGCTATAAATAAGGGCTCCCTCTAGTACTTCCTACTTCTTAGGATAGTGTATGGAGACTGGACTTCACTTTGTAATGTTCCGTAGTTAGTAGCATCATATTGCACTCAAACCATATTACAAAAGACTTAGTTCCCTACTACTGCTACAAGAAATGAAGCTTAGTGGCATAAAACTATACAGGTTTATTAGCTTACTGTTTTGGAGGTCGTAAGTTCAAAATGGGTCAGCAGGCCTGCATTTCTTCCAGAGATTTTAGAGGAGAATCTATTCACTTGCCTTTTCCAGCTTTTAGAGGAAGCCTCCATTTCTTGATTCATCATGGTCCCTTTCCTATGTCTTCAAAACCAGCAGTGTAGCATCTTCAAATCCTGCTCTCTCTTGTTCTCCCTCTCCATCTTCTTCTGTTTCTCTCTCCTATCCTCCCTTTCTTCCACTCTTCCTTCCTTTTCCCTCCTCTCCTCCCTTCCACCCTCCCTCCCTAGCTCTCTCACCTCTGCTTGCTTATCCCATCTCCTTGTCTCTGACCCTTCTGAGACCCTCTTATAAGAACCCTTATAATTATGTTAAGCCTACCCAGGTAGTCCAGAAAAAACCTACCCATTTCAAATCCTGCTGTTGCCATTTGATAGCTGGGTTACCTACTGTTACAATTAAACTCTTTTGGTCTCAATATCCATAACATTATTATTTTGAAATGTACTAAAATTAATTTTTAAAAAAACATTATATTACTTAACCTAAGTCGTTGTTGCAACTTGCTGTTGAGTCAGCTCCAACTCTTGATGACCCAAGTACAACAGAATGAAACATTGTCTGGTCCTGCACCATCTTCACAACTGTTTATATGTATGAGTCCATTGTTGCAGCCACTGTGTATTTTCAGTGCTTTCCAACCTAAGGGGCTCATTTGCCATCACGATATTGGAAAACACTCTCTCGTGATCCATAGCATTTTTTTTGGCTAATTTGTGGAAGTAGATCATCAGGCCTGTCTTCCTAGTCTGCCTTAGTCCGGAAGTTCCACTGACAACTGTCCATCATGAGTGATCTTGTTGGTATTTGAAATACCAGTGGCATAGCTTCCAGCATCATAACAACACACAAGCCATCACACATATGACAAACTGACAGATAGGTGGTAGACTTGACCCAGGCTAAATTCTTATCCATATTAACCAAGAACTGAAGAATTCTAATTTTAATAGCTTGGATTTAAGAATGCTAATTCAAACCACCTACATGAGTGTGTTCAAAGGAAAGAAGAATTTTTCAGCATTATTTCCCAGGTACCTACCACAAATTATTTGGAGTTGTTATATAAAACAAAACTTATTTGGCATTGATGTTCTAAAGAATCTTCATAAGATTCATTAGAAAACAAACAACTATAAAACACCCAACCCATTGCCATTGAGTTGATTCCTACTTCTAGCAACCCAATAGGTCAGAGTAGAACTGCCCCACAAGGTTTCCAAAGAGCACCTGGTGGATTCAAACTGCCGATCTTTTGGTTGGCAGCCATAGCTCTTAACCACTAAGCCACCAGGGTTTAGAAAATGAACAAATGTAAGCTCAAATACTCTCATGTTTTCCCTTAATCGTATGTTAGCTAATATCTTACATAAATCTTATCATATATTTTATCATTTATACCAGGTCAGGTTTGAGAGTGGAAGTGGGAATTACTAACATTACATCAAGAAAAAAAACATGCAAACCAGGGTATTTAGCCACTTTAATTCTATAAAAAAAAATATGTAATATTAAAAAATGCCTCTTATTTTCTCAATATTTGATTTTCAGTGGGTACTAGTGTGACTTCGGAAAAACAAACTAAACAATAGAATTCTCTTCCATTGGTTGTGAATTTGAACAGTTTCATTTGCTGTGATTTCTAACATGCAATATAACGTTAATTCAAAATTTTCTGCTTTCCACTAGATTCTTTATTCAAGACATTTTTGTGGAACTCTTGTTACTTTTGATCTTGTGTGCCTTTTTCTTCAAACTCTGACATTTCTTTTTACTGGTGAGTAAAATGATAAGCAGAGGTATCCATAACCCTATCACTTATGTAAGACATGAAATTATTTATCTTGTAAAGAAATTGAAAAAGGCTGTTTCGGTGTGGCATTGTGTTCTGTAATAATTAGTATATTTTGAATCTCAAATGGTCATCAGGTTTTTACTCATATTAAAGTAGCAGAACCAAAAGTGTAGAAAATGTCCTGAGTATTCTAGGACATTACGCATATGTGGCGACTCTAATCTTTGCACATATGGATTTTTGCCTAATTTTGTATCAAGTTTAAAAAAAAAAAAAAAGCATAGCCTAAATAGAGTTTTGATGTAGTCGTCTATACGAAGGAAACACACTTTACTAGTTTCAGACACAGGGAAAAGAATATTTTTGGGCCCCTTCCAAAGCACAACATTTACCAATTGTTCTCAAAATCTGGCTATCTTGGGTAAAAATATAACCAAATTTGAGTACACATATAAAACATACCATTTAAACAGCAAGAAAAAAATTATAGCAAAAAGTTTGAATCAGCCTAAAGATTTTTCTTTGGAATCTATTTTGCTGTTACATACTAGGTCTACATTTGAACAAAGCTAATTTAAATAGAAATATTACAGTGATGGAAACCCTGGTGGCTATAGTGATAAGTTTTTCATTAAAACATGGCTGACAGGTAGACTCTGAACTCCCTAAGAGCCTGTGGTATGATTGACAAATTTTAGGTACTATAAACAAGCACAACTCTCAGAAAGAAAGTTTTCTAGCTAATAAACAAAGTTTTACACCTAATGAACATTAGCTGTCCACAATTATTTGCTTAAGAAAACCTTAGGCTATGCTGTCCCTGGGAAAGTGCTCCAAGCCTGAATTTCTGATTTAGGTCCACACAGGCAGTGAATACAGAACTCTGAATTGAATCCCAGTGTTCTCTTGGGAAGATGTGGGAAATGTAATCTGCTTAGGTGTTGAGTTGCAAATCCGAATTCGATAAGGCATTTTGAAAATTTACATATAAAATCCTCAGATAAATGTGCCCTAGCATCATCATTTCCAATATAAAAATCACATGATGAAAGGCATTTATTTCCACGGTCTCTCCTGTAAATTCAAAGACTGCAGTTATACATCAAGATTTTTATACTTTGTGAACACTATCTAGGAGGCAAAGACATTTTTACTGAGCTGCAAATCAATAAAATAGAGTTAGTTAAAGACTAGATGACGGATTTAATTAGTATTAAATGCAATCATAGATGCTTTATAACAGATAGGATAGATTACCAGTTTCTTAAAACCTTAATTCTAAATACATTCTTCGATTTATCATTTGCCCTTCATCATTTCTTTCTTTGCCTTAATACGTCTAAAAATCTTCCCAACTTAAAGATTAGCTAAGCAACTTTATTTTTTCTTTTATTATTTATTTTTGACCTGTAAGTGTACCTGACTACCATTCCTGAATGTACTTTCTCTTGCGCTTACATCTGCTAAAAGTGTTGACTATAACTTCCCGATGTATCAGAATACTACCAACGCTTATCAGTTTCACTGCTTGTGCTGTGGTTCCAACCACCAGCACTTCTCGCCTACAGGACGAGACTTTGAAATTACTTTCCCTCTTTGTCTTGGTTATCTTGTGTTGCCATAATAGAAATACCACAAGTGAGTGGGTTTAATGGACGGAAATGTGTTTTCTCAGAGTTTAGGAGGTTAGATGTCTGAATTCAGGGTGCGGCTCTAGGGGAGGACTCCTTCTCTCTCTGTCCATGCTGGGGGATGGTCCTTATTTCTCTTCAGCTTCTATTCCTGGGTTCCTTGGTGATCATGTGGTTTGTATTTTCCTGGTCTCTGCTTCTTTGCTTCCTTGTTTAATCTGCTCTTTTATATCTCAAAAGAAATTGATTTAAAACACACCCTACACTAATACTGCCTCATTAACGTAACAAAGAAACCAGTTCCCAAATGGAATTAAAGCCACAGGTGTAGGGGTTAAGATTGACAACACATATTTTCTGCAGACACGATTCAATCCATAACACTCCTCTTACTCATAGTTTTAGGTTTTGGTGAGAACATTTTATATTTTAAGTCTAGATTAAGACTTAAGCTTTTGAGTCTTATGTATCTGTCACAACTACTCAAATCTGCCCTTGTAGTGAGAAAATATCCATAGGCAATACCTAACTTAACAGACATAGTTGTGTTCCAATAAAGCATTCTTTACACAAACAGGCAGTGAGAAGAATTACTTTGATAACCACTGGCTTAGACTGTGAATAGGATTTCCTCTACACTCTACCTCTTTATTTCTGATAGTATGTATTCAGTGTTTAAATCACACATCTCCAGTATAGCATCTTTCATTCAGATTTACCACAAGATTCTTTCAAAATAGTTGTTCCTGCAACCACTTTTTTAAATTTAAATTTTGGAATTCTTATTTGGGTTCAATTATTTCTTAAATATTTCCACAAGTAAAATGAAAAAAAAAAAAACATTGCCATATCAACCCTGTAGGACAAAGCAGAACTGCCCATGTGGTTTCCAAAGAGTGGCTGGTGGATGCCAACCTTTTGGCTAGCAGCCAAGCTCTTAATCACTGTGCTACTAGAGCTCCTCAGGTAAGGTAGGAGAGTCAAACATCACTGAAATTGTTCCTGTATGGAAACGTCTCTATTTTTTTTAATTCTTTGTGAATTAAATCATGGGTAGGTATAGAATGACTGACCTGAGATCCTTTTTCTCTAGTTGTTTGGAGATGGTCCTTCTTATTCTTTGCAACAGCACAATGCTCAAGGCAGATATACTTTACTAAGCTAAACTATTTTTTAGTTCAAAGAAAACTTCCGGGATATGGAAAACAGTACTGTTCAACAGTAGTGAAGTCAACATGTAGCCTTTTATACTGGCCATTGATATTTAGATTATTAACCCATACAAGTTCTCTAGTGGGTAACAGGGTGATAAATGTTTAAAATGAAATGTATTTCTGTGATTGTGTGTGTGTTGTGAATTAGGGTTTAACCTAGTTTGTGTGAAAGTATCCAAAGCATTTGAGAAACCCATGTTAATCTTTGAAGATGAGAGGACTCACTGACTCAGCCTTTGCCCTTCTATCACCATGACTAAGAACTTCTAGCTTCATTCTCAGCACAATTGTCCCTGACTGCCCATCTAATATCTTGACGCATCCCTCCATCATATTAGTCGAGGTCTTACGGGAAAGATTTGTTTTGACATTTTTTGAGGAATTAAATTTCTGTCTTTCTTTCAGGTAACATGCATATTAATTAACTGGCTTGTTTTTTAACTCCCGTATTACAATTCTAGTAAAATTGTACTCCCATTTTTTAAATAGTAATGATAGTAGCGGTCTCATCAGTTCTCAAAGAGTGAAATTATAAAGGAAATACCTTTGTAAACTGTAAACTGTAACATACAATATAAATACGAGGATATAGGAATATATAGAGAGATACAGTAAAGCATTGGTATAATAGCCAAAATGAGACTAGAATATAAAACAAAAGAATACAATTTGCATATAGTTAATAATAATGTATTTGTATGAAATATAATTTTCTCAAAGAAAATGTTACTATTAAATAGAAAATGCTTGAGCAACTGAAGATATTAACACTGTCAAGGAAATGTTATATAATACATAAAAACATTGTTCTAAAATATGTTTCACAAAGTACACAATAAAATAAACTTTTGGGGGGTCACACATACTTTTCAATACCTTGTTAGATTCTTCCCAATTTTTTCAAGTCAGGAGAACAGAAAATGTATTTTTAAATTATATTCATATCCCAGAAACAGGTATTACCTATCGTCTTAACTCTCTCTTGCCTGTCAAGACATGTCACACTGCTTTTGAACAGTCAAGACAAAGAAATCTGTCCTTAACTGTCAAGTTTTATGCCGTGTAAGTATTCACAAAGAAAAAAGGTATTTTTCTAAGAACTCACAGATTTAATCCTGAATGGAATTGCCATTTTCTGCAGGCCCTACGAAATTTTATGGCTTTAAAAATAACACAATTTCACCCACTAGAAAGAAAATCATTATCTGAGTCTTCTTAGGTGAAAATACATCATTTTTATAAAGATTTTGTTACCCTTTTTAAAAAGAAACTTTTTGTGGTAAGATAATGATTTATATAAGAAAAAAATACTGCTGGTATACATGAAAGAGATCTGAGGAAAAAAAAAAAAACAAAAGCTTTTATTTAGGTTTCTGTATTCTGAGATTAAAAAAAAAACAAACTCGACGGCACTGGGTTTTGGGTTCTGGGGTATTCTGAGATAAAGAATGTAGTTATAATTCAGTGTTTTCTTTCACATGATTAGGGAATATAGCCAATAATGTCAGTCTTCAACACCTTTATTATTTCTAAAATGTTTAAATAAACCAAAATGTTAACTAGATTAAGGAACATAAAATGTACTTTCAGTTCTTTAAAGAGAGGTGAAGGTAAGGGTTAAATGGGAAAAAAATGGTGAGGAACAAAATGTTTTGTTGATGGTTGTTGTTGTGTGCAGTCAAGTCAATTCTGACTCACTGTGACCGTATATGACAAAGTAGAACTGCCTCATAGGGTTTCTAGGCTATAATCTTTAGGGGAGCAAATCTCCAGGACTTTTCTTTTCTTTAAAGGCTGATAGGTTCAAGCCACTGACATTTCGATTAGCAGTCAAGCGCTTAACCATTATGCCACCAGGGTTCCTTTAGAAAAAAAATGTTAGAGAACTTCGAAAGGGAAATTTTTAAAAATTTATTAAGGAAAGGACTGTGTAGAAAACCCTCTGTCATTTTATCCAAAGTGATTTGGGGGGAAAATATCATATCTGTGTGTATATATTACAGTCTATTGTCTGTCTATCTATCTAATTTGTCGTCTATCTATCATCTAGCTATCTATCCTCTATATCTCAAAAGAGAGAACATTTCACTTATATTTATTATTTTGATTTTTTTATACAGACTCCTCTCTATATAACACTTATGACATATATAGAACTCATTTTTGAAAAACAATGCTTTCTTTGTAAGAATTAACATCTTTTTAACCCCCTTTTAGTATTTTTATTCCTACAAAACTTTAGGTTATCGGTGCCCATTCATAATTTTTCTCTAGCTCATTCAGTTGTTAGAGGAATTTAGACTATAAATCTGAAGAATGGAATAGTTTGAATATGTGATATACTATGCTCATAAAAGTGCATCTGGTCGATTTTTAATAGATGAAATTAATGTGACAGTGTACATAAACAGACTGTCACTAATTAAATCACCTTTTTGCTGTGAATCTCCATATATATCATTTTTTCCTTCAAACTTGAATGATCACTGAAATTAATATACTAGTATAAAACCCATTGCCATCTAATTGATTCTGACTCTTAGCGACTCTATAGGACAGAGTAGAACCGCCCCCTAGGGTTTCCAAGGAGAATGCCAGCTGCTGACCTTTTGGTTAGCAGCCAAAAGCTTAATCACTGCATGTATATATTTGCATACAAATATTCGTAATGACTTTAAAAGAAGCTAGCATGCATTTTTAAAAGATTTTGAATGAAGCACTTTTAAACATTTTATTTTAAATGTCTTGAAAAAAAATTTTTTTTTTTTTTTTAAATTCATAATGGGGTAAGTGAAGAAGAGCCTCCAGAACAGGTTGTTTTAGATGCAAAACCTTCCTTAATACGTTCTAGTGATAATTTGGCATATGCATTAAAAATCATATATCTTTAGCATGGAGATTTATTGCTCCCACTCCAAAACTGCCTACATGTCATTGGCCTCAAAATTTTCAGTGTTTACTTACTGATAAGCTACAGGAAAGGAGAGACTAAATAATCACTACCATTGTGCCATGATTTTGCGAAGACCCTGCATGCTGTAGAATTCCACATGTGAGAGCTTGGCGAGGCAGCAGAAGATGTCTTAGAATTTTTCACTACGCTAAAACAAAATCAAAGTAAACAAGCAAAATCTCACATGTTGGAAATTATCTGTGAGTTCATTCTTAGGCACTCTGGGTAGATCTCATGGAATATGACAATGAACCACATAATAAGTAAATTGTGCACTAGATTACATCTCCCCTTAGAAGTTTCCCTGTTTCATTTACTGCAACATCCTTTAGCACTTGTTAGGTGCCATCAGGTCAATTTTTGACGCATGGTGACCCCATGTGACAGAGCAGAACTGCCTCATAGAGTTTTCTGGGCTGCAATCTTTACAGAAGCAGATGGCCTGGTCTTCTTCCCTCAGAGCTGCTGGGTGAGTTTGAACTGCTAATCTTTCAGTTAGCAGCCCAGAGTTTAACTCTTGAGCCACCAGGGCTCCTTCCTTTAACATTCCTTGCTGGTGAGTCAATTCTGACTCATAGAGACCCTATAGCTTAGGACTAAACCAACCAAAGCCAACCGCCGTTGAGTCAATTTGAACTTATAGCGACCCTATAGGACAGAGCATTACTGCCCCATAGAGTTTCCAAGGAGCACCTTGTGGATTCGAACTGCCAACCTCTTGGTTAGCAGCTGTAGTATTTAACCATTATGCCACCAGGGTTTCAAGCTTAGGACTAGTGGTCATGAGTTAAGTCCAAAGCTTCCCAAGTACAAGGGGGTCCACATCTATCTTTTGCTCTAATCTAGTGTTTATCATAGTGTACCTCACAAAGACCTTTATTTTAACTTCCTTTCTTTTGTTTGGTCCCTAGGATGAGAGTTACTAAACCTCTATTAAGAAAAAAAAAAGGAAGAAAGAAAAATGATGCTCTTTGATATTTGAAGTGTATGCCAAAGCATAAAGATAGCAATAGAAATCGAAACTTCATGTGCCCAATCGTCTGCCTTTTTTTTTTCTATCTTTCTTGTCACTTAAAGTTTTTTTTTGTTTTGTTCTTGCACTTAATAAAGATTCTTGCACTTAATCTGGAGGGATCTGTACATTACATTCCCAAAGGTCCCCTCACCTACAGAATAAGAACCAGTTGCATTTTCTACATTCCTTTACAAATTAGCATATTTTCAATTAAAACACCTTTGATTATTGTCAATATTAACCTTTTCAATATGTGCCTAATTTGTGAATAATACGTAAAATAGAATTTGAGCTTGACGGGATCCTCAAAGTCATCTAATCCACTGATTTGCAATCTCTATTCCATGGTGCCCTAAGGATAACATACCTTACATGTAAGAGTTCCAACTAGAGTAGCATTGAGCAAAGGCTTCTGTGCTTCTGTAGCCTACAAACAAGAGAATAAACAATTCAGTGTGTTATGATGTCCTTATTTTACAGTTCTTTTTTTTTTTTTTTTTTTTAAGCAGAAGACTCCAGAGCTTCATTAATCATTGATCGCTGTCTCATTCATAGTCACTTCATAGCAGAAACCTGGCTTCAATTTTTGGTTACAAGAAATAATATGGAAACAATCACTAATATTCTCCTATATAGTCAATTGACTATTGACACATTGTTTAGTTTCCAGCAACCAGGTATGTTTACATTTTTTTGAAGAAATGAAAATTTTTATTCTACTTCTTTTTTGTATGTATGAAATAGGAACATTTATGCACATAATTGTTGCTAAAAAACAATATAATCATGGGAGCAAATATATTTTTCTTTTTTACTACAGGTTTCATTCTGATGACTCTGTCATGGGTCGGTTCTGACGTAAGTTGGATACCTCTTTTTTTTTTTTTAATTTTCATTATTATTGCCTTTTATTATCAGTATCTTTGTAAATCTAATCTTTGTCTTTAGGGGTTGGAAACATTACATATAAACATATAGATATATTTGCAACACATACATACATAAAAAAAATACCCACCACACAAATCAAAAAAATTTACTCCGATGATGAAGTTGGACAACCTTGGCATTTTGTCGGTTGCAGTAATAACTTCACTTGTGGAAGGTTCTGGATCATCTGGATTATCTTTGGGAGTGAGGATACCGTTTCTAGTCAGAAAATTAACGAGGATTGTCTGTATGGTCCTTTTCTTTATTTCTTCCATATATTTTGCAATAACATCTCACTGCTTCCTAAATCTGCCTAGGAACTTTAGCAAAGCTATCAGCATTTGAATCCATTTTTCAGTTTTCAAGTAACTGAAGTCCCCAATTAAGCTTAAAAAAAACTTCCAGCTATTCCTTTCACTGTAAAAATTTTTGACTTCTCTCCTTCCTCTTCCTCATTATTTCTTTCTTCTTCAGCATTTCTTTCCTTTTCAAAATCCATTAAGTCTTGGTCTGTCAATTTCCCTTTTCGTGATCTAGGAGCTGTCCCACATTGGTGATTTCAAGTTCTAAATTCAGTATTCTTGCCATGTGGATGATTTTTACACCAATCTCTCATCATATTGTCTTGATCAAATGTTTAGAGCATGTTCACATAACTCAGCAAGTTTTTACAAATTCCCCACATGCATTTTCTAGTAACTTCCTTCCAGGAAAGATATAATGTTCTGGATACACTGAAGAATATTATAATTCTTCCAGAAATTATGCAATGTTGCTGTACCTCCATCCGTTGCAGATATTGCCTGAGCAAACATAGTCTAGGTAGTATGCCTCGAAAGTGGGGATTGTACCTTGAGCCATACGCTGAAGCACAGTTGTCGTATTGGGAGGTCAATAGACCACTTTCACACCTTGATTTAGATCATCTACGTGAGGAGCATGTCCTGGGCATTATCAAGTAGCAGCAGAATCTTGAAAGGAATACTCTTTTCAAGGCAGTAAGCATGTACTTCTGGGATGAAACAATTTAAAAACCAGTCTTCAAATAACACAATCATCATCCAGGCAGTCATAAGTGTGGTTCATAGTAATTCAACTACGTCCTAAGTCGAGGAATATCTGTATTCAGAAACAAATTGGGACTTTCTTGGTGCAACATTCGTGAGTACGTTATATGCAGAGTAATAATCAGGGATCAGCCAATAAAGGTTTAGAGGTGTTCCCTGATTACACGTGTACAATGTAAAATATCCATTTGCATTAAAATAATTATTATCTTGTAAATGAGGGGTAATATCAGGTCCTGAACAAGTAGTGACAATTATATAACTGTAACTGTAATTGCTTCCTATCTGCGTTTCCAATTTTTGCCAGTGCTATACACCATTGACTGTGGACATCCATACATATCATCTTCATTTAACTTTTTAGTCATCACTCATGTAAATATGTGTGTGTGTGCGTGTGCACAGGCACTATAATTGCTACAAAAGAAGCTACCAAGCATATTTAAAAGATTCCAGATGAAGTGCTGTTAAACATAGTTCAAAAAATATTTGGCTGTCATGACTGGTTATTACAACACAAATCATGTGTTGGACTCTAACGGTTGAAATCCCAAGCTGCTGAATGTCCTAGAAATTAAATTATATTTTTCTTTTTCTGCACTCTACAGAATTTGAGGCTGATCTCTGAGGTTAAATCACTTTTTTGACCTCTGAGATCTTTCAAGAAGTATTCATAAGAAGCTGTCTCAGGAGCCTTCCACTTTAAGGTAACAAATGATCTGAAATGTGTAGCTAGTTGGAAAAAAGCAAGAAAAGGCTCAGTTTAATAGAATCTAAGCTCATATGAATTAGGTTCCTTTTACCAAATGTTTGTCCTTTGTTCTTTTCTTATTTATGACAATTATTTTCTTTATTATAAAAATAAAATAATAATAATAGTCGCCATAACACGTTAATACCCTAGAAAAAATGATTGTAAGTAAAGTGGTAACCACAGTTATACTGTGGAATGCCTCTCTGCTACTTCTGATTTACATGAAGAGAGGTTTTCTCTAAATTCCATGGGCTTGGGTTCTAAGATTTATTTCTCTGGACAAAGGTGACCTGAGTTACTAGGAAGCTGGACAATAATGTTTACATTTCTTAACTGGCCAGAACACATTTTCAACCAGCTGAAGCCCCTGCTTTAGTTTAGAAAAAATCTCAGCTATTCCTTTCACTGTACAATTTTTTGACTACTTCCTCTTCCTCATGATTTCATTCTTCTTCAACATTTCTTTCCTCTTCAAAATCCATTAAGTCCTGCTCTATCAGTTCCCCTTCAGGAAAGCTGTGTGTCAGCATTGTACCCTTTCACCAATCTGTATGCTGTGCAAATAATCTGAGAGGCTGGACTATGTGAAAAAGAACGGGGTGTCAGGATTGGAGGAAGACTCATTGACAACCTGCAATACACGGATGACACAGCATTTCTCACTGAAATTTAAGAGGACTTAAAGCACTTATTAATGAAGATCAAAGACTACAACCTTCAGTATGGATTACACCTCAACACAAAGAAAACAAAAATCCTTACAACTGAACCAACAAGCAACATCATGATAAACAGAGAAAATATTGAAATTATCAAGAATTCCATTTTACTCGGATCCACCATCAACACCCATGAAAGCTGCAGCCAAGAAATCAAACAACGTATTGCATTGGGCAAATCTGCTCCAAAAGATATCTTTCAGGTGTTAAAAAGCAAAGATGCCACTATGAGGACTAAGGTGAGCCTGACCCAAGCCGTGGTATTTTCAATCACCT
This sequence comes from Loxodonta africana, assembly GCF_030014295.1. Lineage (NCBI taxonomy): Eukaryota > Metazoa > Chordata > Mammalia > Proboscidea > Elephantidae > Loxodonta > Loxodonta africana. The sequence goes on along the minus strand of NC_087358.1, from coordinate 18,790,679 downwards.
AAAATACACGTGAAAGCTGAACAGTGAATAAGGAAGACTGAAGAAGAATTGATTCCTTTGAATTATGGTGTTGGCAAAGACTACTGGATACACCACGGAGTGCCAGGAGAATTAACAAGTCTGTCTAGTGACACAGTGGTTAAGTCCTACAGTAGCTAACCTAAAGGTCGTCCGTTCGAGTCCACCAGGTGCTCCTTGGAAGCTCTAGGGGGCAGTTCTACTCGGTCTTATAGGGTCTCTTTGAGTCAGAATTGACTCAATGGCTACAGGTTTGTTTTTTTGTTTTTTGGTCTTGGAAGAAGTACAGCCAGAATGCTCCTTAGAAGTGAGGGTGGCGAAACTTAGTCTCATGTATTTTGGACACGTTATCAGGAGGGACCAGTCCCTGGAGAAGGACATCATACTTCATAAAGCAGAGGGTCATCAAAAAAGAGGAAGACCCTCAATGAGATGGATTGACACAATGGGTGCAACAATGGGCTATAATGTGGCAATGATTGTGTAGATGATGCTGGACTGGGAAGTGTTTCATTCTATTGTATATAGGGTCACTACGAGTACTGACTTGACAGCATCTAACAGCAACAGTTTATCAGAAGATCTGAATGTAAAATGAATTGATGTTATCTTTTTTTTTTTTTTTTCCTACATATGCCAGTGGGAAGCAGCAACATTGGTAAATGTACCTGCTCTATAAATGAAATTTTTCTCTTAATTTGGATTTTCCAAGGAGTAGGCAGGGAGTCTAACAGTTATATTTTTTTCTCTCATACTAAATGTTTTTAAACTTAGTGAGATGGGTGATATTTTTATTCTTTATTAAGTTTTCTTTCTTATTTAATTCTACACTGGGTAGATGAAGTCTTCTACATTGTATTTATTGGGCCAAATCGCAGGCCTCTATCTAAAAACCAAAGTTTACTTAGTTCTATCTAAAACTTACGCCAGATTTTAACTTGCATAAATCTATTACCATTTCGGAAATCCTGGTGGCATAGTGGTTAAGAGCTATGGCTGCTAATCAAAACGTCTGCAGTTCGAATCCACCAGGCTATCCTTGGAAACCCTCTGGGGCAATCCTACTCTGTCCTATAGGGTCATGATGAATCAGAATCAACTCAAGGGCAGTGGGTTTTATTACCATTTCACCTTTTAATAAAAAAGAAACTGGGTAAAGGGTTATATTAACTAAACTTGTGTTAGTTATATCTTTATTTCTTACCAAGATATAGGTAAAAGGTAAATGTCATGACTAATATTTTCTAATATTTTATTTTTTCTTTTTACATATATCGGCTATCCTTATTGCAGGTCTAGGTGTGGCTTAGTCAGAGTTCTCTATAGAAACAGAAGCAGTGAGATATATACATATATGCCATTTACTACCAAGTCAACTCTGACTCATGGTGGCCCCATGTGGGTCAGAGGAGAACTGTGCTTCACAGTGTTTTCAAAGGCTGATTTTTCAGGATTTGATCACCAAGCCTTTCTTCTGAAGTTCCTCTGGGTGGACTCGAACTTCCAACCTTTCAGTTACCCACCAAGCACATTAACCATCTGCACCACCCAGGGACTCCTATTTACATATATAAAGGGAGAAATTATTTTAAGGATTGGCTCACATAATTGTAGGTGGCTGGCAAGTCTAAAATCTGTAGGTCAGCTGACGGACTAGAGATTCTTGCCGGTTTGTGTTCTAAAATCTGTGAAGGGTGAATAAGTCCTAGTAAAATGTGTGTTTATAGTCTGGAAGCTGAACACACTCTAGGGAAATTCACTTTTTGTTCTTAAGGCCTTCAATGGATTGAGTCAGGCTGACCCATGTCGTATAAGGTAATGTACTTTACTTAATGATAACTGATTTAATCATATGTAACAACTTCATAATAGCAACTGAACTAGTTCTTGACCAAACAACTCTGTCTTATAGCCTAGCTATGTTGCCACATAAAATTAACCATTAAAATTTACTCCTTGTCATCTTGGCACCCATACATATCTCCTTAAATCAGACAAAATCTTCAAATACAGATAATAATGAAAGCATACCTCTGCTTAAAATGATACAGCTAACCTTTGTATAACCAAAAATAATGCACTTACAATGCACTTACAGCTTTTCTAGAGAGGATGAAAAGTTAATACACCTTGCGTCTTATAGGTAATGGGGTAAGAGAGTGAAGAGAATAAAAATACTATGCATAAATATATATATAAATATATGTAAATATATATTTATATATATATGCACACAAGGGAATGAAATCAACTACCTTTGTGGAAAGAGACGATAGAAAAGCTCAATAGCGTCAGTCAGAACAAGGTCAGTGGTCAACTGCAGAACTCACCATCAATTGCTCATATGCAAGTTCAGTTAAAACTGAAGAAAATTAGAACAAGTCAACAAGAGCCAAAGTACAACCTGAAGTATATCCCACCTGAATTTAGAGTTCATCTCAAAAATAGATCTGATGTTTTGAACACCGATGACTGAAGACCAGACAAGTTGTGGAATGACATCAAGGATGTCATACATGAAGAAAGCAAGAGGTCATTAAAAACACAAAGAAAGAAAAGACCAAAATGGGTGTTAGAAGATACTTTGAAGCTTGCCCTTGAATGTCAAGTAGCTAAAGAAAAAGGAAGAAATGATGAAGTAAAAGAACTGAAAATTTCAAAGGGTGGCTCTAGAAGACAATGTAAAGTATTACAACGACATGTGTAAAAAGCTGGAGTTAGAAAACCAAAAGGAAAGAACATACTCGACATTTCTCAAGGTGAAAGCACTAAAGAAAAAAATTCAAGCCTCAAGTTGCAATAGTGAAGGATTCTATGGGGAAAATATTAAATGATACAGGAAACATCAAAAGAAGATGGAAGGAATACACAAAGTCATTATACCAAAAAGGATTGGTTGATGCTCAACCATTCTAAGAGGTAGCATATGATCAGGAACCAATGGTACTGAAGGAAGAAGTCCAAGCTGCACTGAAGGCATTGGTGAAAAACAAGGCTCCAGGAATTGACAGAATATGAATTGAGATGTTTCAACAAACAGATGCAGCCCTGGAAGTGCTAACTGGTCTATGCCAAGAAATATTGAAGACAGCCTCCTGGCCAACTGACTGGAAGAGATCCATATTTATGCCTATTCCCAAGAAAGGTGATTCAACTGAATACAGAAATTATTGAACAATATCATCAATATCACATGCAAGTAAAGTAGCTGTAGCAGTATATCAATAGGGAACTGCCAGAAATTCGGACTGGATTCAGAGGAGGATGTGAAACCAGGAATATCATTGCTGATGTCAGATGGTTCCCCGCTTAAAGCAGAAAATACTAGAAAGGTGTTTACCTGTGTTTTATTGACTATGCAAAAGCATTTGACTGCGTGGTTCATAACAAATTATGGATAACATTGCAAAAATGGGAATTCAAGAACACTTAATTGTGCTTGTGAGGAATCTGTGCATAGATTGAGAGGCAGTTGTTTGAACAGAACAAGGGGTTACTGATTGGTTTAAAGTCAGGAGAGGTGTGCATCAGTGTTGTATTCTTTCACCATAACTATTGAATCTGTATGCCGAGTAAATAATACATGAACCTGGACTGTATGAAGAAGAACAGGGTATCAGGATTGGAGAAAGGCTTATTAATAAACTGCGTTATACAGATGACACAACCTTGCTTGCTGAAAATGAAGGGGGCTTGAAGTACTTACTGATAAAGATAAAAGACCACAGCCTTCAGTATGGATTACAGCTCAACACAAAGAAAACAAATATCCTCACAACTGGACCAAAAGGCAGCATCAAGATAAACAGAGAAAAGAATGAAGTTGTCAAGGATTTTATTTTACTTGAATCCACAATCAACACCCATGGAAGCAGCAGTCAAGAAATCAAAAGACAAATTGCATCGGGCAAATCTGCTGTGAAAGCCTCTTTAAAGCATTGAAAAGCGAAGATGTCATATCGAAGACTAAGATATGCCTAACCCAAGTCATGATATTTTCAATTGTCTCGTATCCGTGGGAAAGCTAGACAATGAATAAGGAAGATGGAAGAAGAATGGAAGCTTTTGAATTGTGCTGTTGGTGAAGATTATTGAATACACCATGGACTGCCAAAAGAATGAACAAATCTGTCTTGGAAGTATAGCCAGAACGCTCCGTAGAAGCAAGGATGGTGAGACTACGTCTCACATACTTTGGACATGTTGTCAGGAGCAATCAGTCCCCAGAGAAGGACATCATGCTTGGTAAAGCAGAGTGTCAGTGAAAAAGAGGAAGACCCTCAATGAGATGGATTGACACATTGGCTGCATCAATGAGCTCAAGCACAACAACAATTGTGAACATGGCACAGGACCAAGCACTGTTTCACTCTGCAGTACATAGGGTCGCTATGAATCAGAACTGACTCAATGGCACCTAACAACAACAACAACAGCAACAACATACAGATAGATCCACTTGTACATACACAAGAACACATATAAACATATTCATAACAATATAAGGACAAAATACTACTAACAATTACTGTCTTCATTTCTGCAACTAGTTACACGGTTGTAGCTGGCATTTATAACTACCTTCTTCCTTTACCCATTCCAGATTCCCTTTACCCTCAGCAAGCACCTCAGTAGGTCATGTTTTTTAGACTGACGGGCTGACCCAAATCTTCATTCCTGAAGGATCTAGCCGTTAGTGTTGTTTTTAGGTGCCATTGAGTTGATTTCCACTCATAGTGACCCCATGTGACAGAAGTGGAACTGCGCAGAGGATTTTCTAGGCTGGAAATGGTATGGGGCAGTTCTACTCTGTCCTATAAGGTTGCTATGCATTGGAATCAACTCAACGGCAATGGTAAGTTTTTATTTTTGTTTTTTAATCTTTACAAGAGCAGATTGCTAGATCTTTCTCCCTCAGAGCTACTGGGTAGGTTTGAACAACTAAGTTAGCAGCTGATTGCTTAACCATTGCAGCACCTGGTCTCCTTGGGCCATTAGTAGTCCTGCTTAAATTGGATCATTGTAGTTTTCCATTGACTTTAATCACAGGACATGATATTAAGAGATGACCTAAGGGACCTCCTGTATTTTAGACATACTCTTCTTTACCTCCATTAACCCACTCCACTGCCATCGTTACCTCCTTTGTGTAATAACAATCCCCCTTGATAATCAGGATCAATCATACCAGCCAGTACAGTAACTCCATTCTTTGTCAGCTGAGGAGCTCAAAGTGGCAAAGAGGCATGAGGAGCTCAAAGTGGCAAGGTGGTAGCCTTAGCTTCCAGTTCAATGTAATCATGGTTGTTTCTCCTGGTGGAAGCATTTTTATCCTTGGAACTAAGACCTTGGACCAGCAGACAATAGGATCATGACAGCAAGAAGCAAAAAATTTGCTAGTGAATCACTAGGCGTAATAGTGAGTGGTGCCATTCCCCTTTCCATCCCTTAATTCCTGGACCTGTGAATCCTGGCTGTGGGAGACACAGCACCATATATTGTACACTGATTTACGGCATATACAGCCTCCTGGAGAACACTGCCCCAGCCCTGGAAGGTATGGCCACCTAGTTGGCACAGCAAGTGAGTCTTCAAAAGGTCATTACAGAATTCTAGCAAGCCAGCTGCTTCAAGGTGATGGGGAGCACGGTATAATCAATGAATTCCATGAGTATGAATCCATTGCTGAGTATGAATTCATTGCTCTGAAGTCAGTTTTTTTCATGAGTTCATATCAATATATTCTGACTGATTCTACTTTTTCTTCCTTCTTTTACCCCACACTCTTAATATCCATTCCCACATATATTCCCCAGATGCCTGTCTGTACAAATTAGAAAAATCATGTAGTACTTCGATGTGTAGCGCAACTCCTTATGGGTAATCCTTTGTACCTCGCCTTTCAGGATATGCTAGGACATGAGTCTAGTTACAGATCTAGAAGCAAAGATGGGTGGTGAAGTTGAGTCCTCAGGACAACAGGCATCTGCTTCAGGAGAGGCCGTTAAAGATTACTCAGGCAAAACTGGATTAATCTCCTCATATAAGGCTGGAAGCGCTGTTACTACTGGCAAAGAAAACTCAGTAGAATTTAGGGGTTCAATATCCCAGCTTCATCAGTATTCGCTCATATGTCTCCATTCCAGTTTTAGGATTTTATTTCTTCCCAAGCAATGCCTCACTTTAAAATCAGTCACCTTGCAAGTCTGGAGGTTTAATTGGCATTGTAATTCAACCACTTGTAGAAGGAGACTCTGGCTTTGGTTTTCAGCATTTTCAGCTCTGTGGCTATAGGTGATAAGGTTTTTTATTAGGGCACACATAGCAACTTTCAGGTCATTTTTGCAGCACTCATCTTTTTCTTTTCCCACCTTGTCCAGCAAAATTAGGAGCAAGCAGCCAATGTCATTATACTCATCAGTTTAATAAAAACTCTCATAAGTCTTGGGTTAGGTATCCAGTGGTGATATTTTGCATATCTCTACTGATATGCCACATCATGCCATGGATTATCAGTGCCCCTTTATTACTGGAATAGAATCATTAACGCATTTCACCATAGCATAAAAACAAAATATAATAACCATCACCGTATAATAACAAAAATCATTGAAAGGTTTCAAGGGACTCTGGGATATACTTCAGAAGTTATAAAATACTGTGAAGTTAGAAAAAGAAGCAATGAATAATATAGAAAAACTTTTTCATGGTGTAAATGTTATTTATATTCGTAAATGTAATTAAGTATGGGATAAGTGTATAAAAACAAATACGTGTATTATGATGCTAGAGTAACAAATATATTATAAAAGCATTGCTAAGAAAGCCTAAAAAGCTTCTCAAATCCTATGTATTTAAGATAATTTACATAGAGTAACATTCTATTTTTAGCAAAGAAACTGATATGTCTATCTCCCATATGTTACTAGGAGAAATGACTGACATTGGCCAAGGGAATATGCCTGGGAAATTATGTATTTTTATTTTGGTATCCATTAAATGAAAATTATATGTGTATAAGAGTCTTTGTTTTGCATATTGTGTATTGTGCCAAAGAATGAGACTATCAAATTTTCATGAGACTAAAATTGAATTTTCAAACCATTAATAAAAAAAACAGATATAATAAGAGTGGTTTTTTAAATGTCAGAGCATTAATAAAGATACACATATAAAAAGAGTGATTTTTTTGATGTCATAGAGCATTTAACTACTAATAATGATAATAACAACAATAATAATAAAAGACATAGACAAGCAAGCCCTGTCTCTTGAGAGACATCATGTGTTGTTATACACTGGGATTTAGTTGAATTAAGCATCAATTTGTCTACTCCTAAAAAAAAAAATTTTTTTACTCCTAGCTTTCCTAAAATGCTTATGAACTTAAAAATTTTCATCTTAGTTCAGACTACATCACTGAAGCTCAAAGTTCCTCAAAAATTAAAATTTGGTTTTAACACTTTTACCGTGGTACACAAATCATATTCAGATTAGGGATTTGTATTGAATTTCCCACTATGGGTTGTGGGGGTGGGGGGATAAGATGGAAACAAAAACCTTTTTATCATGTACATCCTTTTGTGATAATTCTCATCCCTCAGAAGTTCTTATGTGCGCATAGGCTGCTGTGCATTTTGGAGGTATTATACTGGTAGTCATTTTCAGACGCAGGTGTTATCATGGTCCAAGCCAAAGAAGGCTACACTATGTGGATGATGGGGCAGACAGCTGGGAGTAACCTACATCCTTGGTGGTCCGTGGAGGTTGACAACTGATCTTGTGATATTTTACAAGAGATATATGCTTTAAGCCAACATTTTGTGCTTTGACCTTTGCTTCACTTACTACATTTTCTTTCGGGTATGCTGGCCTTTGAGACCGCCCAACCAGCCTTTTTTCTCAGGATTTTTCATTTCAGAGCTCTTTAGTCCTGATACTAACTTAGGTTTTTTGTTTGTTCATTTGTTTTCCCTTCTAACTTCTCTGAAATTCTTCTTTCCTCACTTTGGTTGAAATAAATGATGTGGACATTTTTGAAAACTACTTCCAAAATTTTTTTTTTTCCATTTCATGTTCCTGTAAGGATTAATTTGCATCTTGGAAACTAATTTAATAAGCTAATTTGAGTGTATTTATTAAGAACTGGTATTAGCCAATGGGTCTCTGAGTGGCGATGCAAACAGTTAAAGTGCTCAACTGTTAAGCAAAAGGTGGGAGGTTGTAGGTTAGAGTCTACCCACAGATGCCTTAGAAGAAAGGTCTAGAAATTTACTTCCAGACTGGGATGAGGGAAGCAGTTCAGCCATTGAAAATCCCATGGAGCAGCGTTCTACTCTGATGCACATAGGGTTGCCATGAGTTGGAATCAACTAGATGGCAACTGGTAGTGGTGGCATTGACCAAATATAAATATATATTAGCTTCTGTTGCTGTTGTTGGGTGCTGTCAATATTCTGACTCACAGGAACCCTATATGGCAGAGCAGAACTGCCCCATAGGATTTCCTAGGCTGTAATATTTACAGGAGCAGATCGTCAGGTCTTTCTCCCACAGAGCCTCTGGGTGGGTTTGAACTGCCAACCTTTAGGTAAGCAGCCAAATGCTTAACCATTGCATCACCAGGTCTCCTCCGTAATAGGATAATATCTAAATAGTCCTACTTATTAAAAAAAAAAAAAGGACAAATTAAATAGTGTGAACATTTCAAGCAATATGGATTATCATAAACAAGGAGAGTTAAATACATCTGAATTTTCACCAGGAAGATGGCTGTTTTTTCTCTCCATGTGTTAGTCTAAAAACTGCTCCAAAATATATGTAAATTAGTAACTTTATAATGTTAAACATTATGCAAAAAATTTGCATCATTTGACTTTCACCCCAGGAACAGATATTGTTACTCTCTAAGCATTGAATTCTCGCACTTCATATGTACACTGCTGATTGGTCTTGAGTGAAAAGTCAAAGAGAACAGGTTCCTATTAGACAGCCTGGGTGACAGGAGAAATACTCAGTTTACTGTGACAAAGTAGGCAGTTCTAACATAAATAGCTCCAGCTATGCTTCAGAGGGAATATTTTCCTTAGATAGTGCTACAGAAACCTATGTGAACAAGCTGTTATATCTTTTACAAATCTGCCAACTACTCTTTATGAGCTTCAGTTGCTCTTTACGACTACTGTAAAAGCAGAGTAGCAGCCATGTGTGTAGCCAATGGTCCCAAAAGCAGGCATCCTCATAGAGTGTAACGATCTCTTTGGATGTTCCTTCCCTTCCGCTGGCTGCTTTCTCTCTTACTTTCAAACTCTTTCATTGCCACTTGAATAATAAAGAATGTACATATGAAGTATGTTTGACATTTACTATTATTATTATCCAATAATTCCCAAAACAGTACACCCACTATAAAAAAAAAAATAATAATAAATCATTAAGGAAATTAAAATTTCCAGTAATTCAAACATTATCATTTGATGGACATCTTAAGTTTGGTATAAGTTAGCTAAAAACGTATTTATTCATATGCAATATAATTATTCAATATTTGTACTATGTATTCCAGTTATTCTAATTATTTATATTTATTAAAATTATTCAATATTTATAATATAATATTTATTTATAATGCAATATAATTATTCAATATTTTAATAAATAAATGTCTCAGTTACTATAATTAAATAAATAATTTAAAAACCTTGCTTGCAGAAAGTGAAGAGGACTTGAAGAACTTACTGATGAAGATCAAAGACCACAGCCTTCAGTATGGATTACACCTCAACATAAAGAAAACAAAAATCCTTATAACTGGACCAATAAGCAACATCATGATAAATGGAGAAAAGAAGTTGTCAAGGATTTCATTTTACTTGGATCCACAATCAACACCAGTGGAAGAAGTAGTCAAGAAATCAAAAAACAAATTGGATTGGGCAAATCTGCTACAAAAAAATCTTTAAAATGTTAAAAAGCAAAGATGTCACTTTGAGAACTAAGGTGTGTCTGATTCAAGCCATGGTGTTTTCAGTTCCCTAGTATGGATGTGAAAACTGAACAATGAATAAGAAAGACCAAAGAAGAATTGACGCCTTTGAATTATGGTGTTCGTGAAGAATGTTGAATATACCATAGACTGCCAAAGAACGAACAAATCTGTCTTAGAAGAAGTATAGCCAGAATATTCCTTAGAAGCGAGGATGGAGAGAGTTTGTCTCACATACTTTGGACATGTTATCAGAGGGACCAGTCCCTGGAGAAGGACATCATGCTTGGTAAAGTGAAGGGTCAGTGAAAAAGAGCAATAGCCTCAGAGAGATGGATTGAAACAGTGGCTGCAACAATGAGCTCAAATATAACAAGGATCATGAAGATGGCACGGGACTGGGCTGTTTTTCTTTCCGTTGTAAATAGGTTCGCTATGAGTGGGAACTGACTAGAGGGTACTTAACAACAACAAGCATAGCATTGTTGCTAATCACTTAAAAAACATATGCAGTATACTCCAATGTTTTGAAAAGTTTAAAGCACTGGATCTTATCCTGGAGTACACAGGTGGTCTGTGAATGCTTTTCAGAACATCTACTTAAAGTGTATATAAGAAAATATGTATATGTGAGTATGGTTAAAAAAAAAAAAAGAGCTAAAAATCCTTTATCAGTTTAACAAAAGCACCCATGTCTAAAATTCATCAGTCTAAAAGCATAAAAATCATGCTTTTATGCTCTCTTTTTTCCCCCAATCAGACACGCAAACTGAAAACAATGAATATTTGTGATTAATTTGTCATAACTCAGGCTTTCAAGTAGGATCACTGGAGACCCACTCCCTAGGACTGAAGACAAAACAGAGATTGACCAAGAGTAACAAAAAAACTAAAGTCCAGTCATGAATCAGCTTAATCCTATATTGATCTTGTCTCCTGTTGTTCTTAGGTGCCATCAAGTCAGATCCCACTATGGACAACAGAAGGAAACACTGCATGGTCCTGTGCCATCCTCACAATTGTTACTATGTTTGAGCTCATTGTTGCAGCCACTGTGACAATCCATCTTGTTGAGGGTCTTCCACATTTTCAGTGGCACTCTATTTTACCAAGCATGGAGTCCTTCTCCAGGGACTGGTCCTTCTTGATAACCTCCCCAAAGTCTGTGAGGCAGTCTTGCCATCCTTGCTCCTGAGGAGCATTCTGTTTGTACTTCTTCCGAGACAGATTTGTTCGTTCTTCTGGCAGTCCATGGTATGTTCAATATTTTTCACCAACACCACAATTCAGGTAAAATGTAATTCTTGACAACTTCAGTATTTTCTCTGTTTATCAGGATGATGCTTATCAGTTCAGTTGTAAGGGTTTTTGTTTTCTTTATGTTGAGGTGTAATCTATGCTGAAGGCTTCAGTCTTTGATCTTCATCATTAAATACTTCAAGTCCTCTTCAAACGCAACAAGGCTGTATCATCTGCATATCACTGGTTGTTAATGTCTTCCCTCATACCTGATGCTGAGTCCTTCTTCATACAGACAAGCTTCTCAGATTGCTTGCTCTGCATACAGATTGAAAAAGTGTGGTGAAAGGATACAACACTGACAAACACCGTTGCTGATTTTAACCCACGCAGCATCCCTTTGTTCTGTTGGAATGACTGCCTCTTGATCTATGTACAGGTTCCTTATGAGCACAATTATGTGTTCGGGAATTCTTGTTCTTCACAATCCATAATTTTCTTGTGATCCACACAGTTGAATGCCTTTGCATAGTCAATAAAACACAGGTAAACATCCTTCTGATATTGTCTGCTTTCAGCCAAGATCCATCTGACATCTGCAATGATATCCCCCATTCATATCCTCTTCTGAATCCAGCTTGAATTTCTGCCAGCTCCCTGTCCATGTACTACTGCAACTGTTTTTGAATTATCTTCAGAAAAATTTTACTTGCATGTGATATTAATGATATTGTTGGATAATTTCCTCATTCGGTTAGGTCACCTTTCTTTGGAATGGGCACAAATATGTATTTCTTTCAGTTGGCTGGCTACATAGCTAGCTGCCTTCCAAATTTCTTAGCACAGAAGTGAGGGCTTCCAGTGTTGCATTCATTTGTTGAAACATCTCAATTGGTATTCTCTCAGTTCCTGGACCCTTGTTTTTCACCAATGCCTTCAGTGAAGCTTGGAATTTTTCCTTCAGTCTCATTGGTTCTTGATCAAATGCCATCTCTTGAAAATGGCTGAACATCGACCAATTCTTGTTGGTCCAGTGATTGTGTGTGTATTCCTTCCATCTTCTTTGGGTGCTTCCTGGGTCATTCAATATTTTGCCCATAAAATCCTTCAATGTTGCAACTTGAGGCTTGAATTTTTTCTTCAGTTCTTTCAGCTTGAGAAATGCTAAGTGTATTCTTTCCTTTTGTTTTTCTAACTCCAGGTCTTTGCATATTTCATTATAATACTTTACTTTGTCTTCTTGAGCCACCCTTCGAAATCTTCTATTCAGCTGTTTAACTTCATCATTTTTTCCATTAACTTTAGCTACTTTATTTTCAAGAGCAACTTTCAGAGTCTCTTCTGACATCTGTTTGGGTCTTTTCTTTCTTTCCTGCCTTTTTAATGACCTTTGCTTTCTTCATGTATGATATACTTGATGTCATCCCACAACTCACATGGTCTTTGGTCATTAGTGTCAATGCATCAAACCTATTGTTCAGATGGTCTACATTCAAGTGAAATATACTCAATTTCACACTTTGCCTTTCATGGACTTGTTTTAATTTTCCCCAGCTTCAACTTGAAATTGCATATGAGCAACCGTGTAACATCAGAGCAACACACAATCCACCACAGTACTACAAACTGACAAACTAGTGGTGGTCTTGTCTCCTAGTGGTAGTATCACTCATAACATCCCTTTAAAAATCCCATTTTCGTTCTTCACAAGATATAATATATACATATATATATAAACATAAAGCATATTGTTGTTGTTGCTGTCGAGTTGCTTCCAACTCATAGAGACCCTATGCACAACACAATGAAACACTGCCCAGTCTTGTGCCATCCTCACAATTGTTGCTATGCTTGAGCCCATTGTTGCAGCCACTGGGTCAATCCATCTCTTTGAAGGTCTACTTTTTTTTTTTTTTCTTGCTGACCCTCTAATTTACTAAGCATGATGTCCTTCTCCAGGGACTGATCCCTCATGACAACATGTCCAAAGTGTGTGAGATGCAGTCTTACCATCCTTGCTTCTAAAAAGCATTCTGGTTGTACTTCCTCCAACACAGATTTGTTCATTTTTTTGGCAATCCATGGTATATTCGATATTCTTCACCAATAGCACTATCAAAGGCATCAATTCTTCCTCGGTCTTCCTTATTCATTGTCCAACTTTCTCATGCATATGAGGCGACTGAAAACACCATGGCTTGGGTCAAGTGCACCTTAGTTCTCAAGGTGACATCTTTGCATTTCAATGCTTTAAAAAGATCTCTTTTGATTTCTTGACTGCTGCTTCTGTGGCTGTTGATTGTGGGTTCAAGTAAAATGAAATCCCTGACAACTTAAATCTTTTAGACATTTATCATGATGTTGCTTATTGGTCCAGTTGTGAGGATTTTTGTTTCCTCTTTTATGTTGAGGTGCAATCCATACTGAAGGCTGTGGTCTTTGATCTTCATCAGTAAATACTTTAAGTCCTCTTCACTTTCAGCAAGCAAGGTTGTGTCATCTGCATATCACAGGTTGTTCATGACTCTTCTTCCAGTCCTGATGCCCCATTCTTCTTCATATAGTCTAGCTTCTCAGATTATTTGCTCAGCATACAGATTGAATAGGTATGGTGAAATGATACAACACTGATACACACCTTTCCTGACTTTAAATCATGCAGTATTCCCTTGTCCTATTCCAACGGCTGCCTCTTGAGGCATGTATAGATTCCTCACGAACACAATTAAGTACTCCATAATTTCCAATTCCTACTTGTGGTTTGATCCAAAATTGGCCCGTGGCCTTGTTCTAACTGATGATATTGAGCTTTTCCATTGCCTCGTTCCACAGATGTAGTTGATTTGATTCCTGTGTATTTCAACTGGTGAGCACCATGTGTATAATCGCTGTTTATGTTGGTGAAAAAAGGTATTTGTAATGAAGAAGTCATTGGTCTTGCAAAATTCAGTTATGCATCATTTCTATCACCAAGGCCATATTTTCCTACTACCAATTCTTCTTCTTTGTTTCCAACTTTTGCCTTCCACTCACCAGTAATTATCAGTGCATCCTGACTGCATATTTGATCAATTTCAGACTGCAGAAGCTGGTAAAAATCTTCAAGTTCTTCATATTTGGCCTCAGTGGTTGGTGCATAAATTTGAATAAAAGTCACATTAACTGATCTTCCTTGTAGACATATGGATATTTTCCTATCACTCACAGAGTAGTACTTCAGGATAGACCTTGAAATGTTCTTTTTGATGATGAATGCAATGCCATTCCACTTTAAGTTGCCATTCCCGGCATAGTAGATGATATGATGATCGGATTCAAAATGGCCAATACCAGTTCATTTCAGCTCACTAATGCATAGGATATCTTTGTTTATGCATTCCATTTCATTTTTGATTATTTCCAATTTTTCTAGATTCATGCATCATACATTCCAGGTTCCAGTTATTAATGGATGTTTGCAACTGTTTCTTCCCATTTTGAGTCATGCCACATCAGCAAATGAAGGTCCCAGAAGCTTAACTCCATCCAAGCCATTAACGTCAACTCTACTTTGAGGAGACAGCTCTTCCCCAGTCATCTTTAAGTGCCTTCCAACCTGGGGGTCTCATTTTCTGGCATTATATCAGACAATGGTCCCCTGCTATTCATAAGGTTTTCACTGGCTAATTCTTTTCAGAATAGACTGCCAAGTCCTTCTTCCTAGTCTGTTTAGTCAGGAAGCTCAGCTGAAACCTGTCCACCATGGGTGGCCCTGCTGGTATTTGAATACCAATGACATAGCTTCCAGCATCACAGCAACACACAATCACCCACAGTATGACAAACTGACAGGTGCATGTGGGTAAAGCATATATGTAAAATTAAGGTTTATTTATAAAGGGAAAGCCCATGTAGACATCATTAAGATCAAGACATAGAAATATGCTAGCATTCCTTGGGGAACTCTCTGCATGGTAACCTGCTTCTTTTCCCACAGAGATCATGACTATCTTTAATTTAAATATATTAAAAAAAGACCAAAGTAAGTATTGAGATAGTCTGTGTTCATGGATAAGAAGATCCCTACTGGGATATAATTCTTCATAGGCCTCTCATATTTCTACACGTCTTGTGAACAGAATCACAACCCTGCCCCACTTTATTTATTTATTTATACTATATTTTTAAGACTGTTCATACAGTAAAATCTGCAAAAGTCAGAGCCTGTGTAAGGTGGAAGCCTGTCAGAGAAGGGAAACTCAAATATTTTCCACTAAAACAAGCAATAGGAAAGTAGTAAGACTGCACCCTGTCACAGGTGGAAAATTTGTGAGACCCGGAAAAAGAAGGCAGTCCTGTCAAGTTCCTTTTCTCACAGGTTTCACTTTATTACAAAGAATCTTGCAAGATAGAGATGGAGTATTTCCCTCAGAGAAAGGGAAAGTTTGTTTAGTGTTAAGTGTAATAAAGATCATGTCTCCCTCTTGGGCTAAATTAGGTATAAGTTCATTATGAGTTAGAATCAAATTGACGGCAATGCGTATTGTCCAGTAACATATGTGGGGTCCCTAAACCAGCCTTCATGAAACTATGGCATGCTAACTTGATAGCTTCCATGGAGAATAAAACTTCAGAGCCTTCTCAGTTCTTCAGAACTTTCACAATCCTTGATACGAACACTCTATAAATTTACATGTAAATTCAATTAAATCTTAATTAAATCACAAAAGGCTTTTTGTCAAACTTTCTAAGTTTATTCGTGTGTGTGTGTGTGTGTGTAAGACAGAGAGAAGAGCCAAGGTACTTCTGAAGAAAAACAAGGTGGGAAGAGACAATCTATAAGACTTCATCTCCTTTTATACAGATAAAGTGATTAAGACAATACAGTATTGGTACAGGAATTGGCAAACAGACATAGCAACAGAAAAGGGAGACCCAAAATACATTCATACTTGTATGGACACAGTATATTAGAGATATGACATGGCAGATTAATGGGGAAAGAACTGGCTTCTCGATTAATGGGATCAGAACTTTAAATCACTCATAAAAAATAAAATTGATTTTCTACACCATATCACTTTCTATAATTGCCACATTCAGTTGGATCACCTTTCTTGGGAATAGGCATAAATATGGATCTCTTCCAGTCAGTTGACCAGGAAGCTGTCTTCCATATTTCTTGGTGTAGATGAGTGAGCACTTCCAGCGCTGCATCTGTTTGTTGAAACATCTCAATTGATATTCCATCAATTCCTGGAGCCTTGTTTTTCGCCAATGCCTTCAGAGCAGCTGGGACTTCTTCCTTCAGTAGCATCAGTTCTTCCTGATCATATGCCACCTCTTGAAATGGTTGAATATCTACTAATTCTTTTTGGTATAATGACTCTGTGTATTCCTTCCATCTTCTTTTGATGCTTCCTGCGTCGTTTAGTATTTTCCTCATGGAATCCTTCACTATTGCAACTCGAGGCTTGAATTTTTTCTTCAGTTCTTTCAGCTTGAGAAATGCCAAGCGCATTCTTCCCTTTTGGTTTTCCATCTCCAGCTCTTTGCACATGTCATTATAATTCCAGAACACTTAATTGTGTTCATGAGGAACCTTTACATAGATCAAGAGGAAGTGTTCAGACAGAACAAGGGGATACTGATTGGTTAAAAGTCAGGAAAGGTGTGTGTCAGGGTTGTATTCTTTCACCATACCTATTTAATCTGTATGCTGAACAAATAATATGAGAAGCTGGACTATATGAAGAAGAATGGGGCATCAGGATTGGAGGAAGACTCATTAACAACCTGCGTTATACAGATGACACAGCCTTTCTTACTGAAAGTGAAGAGTACTTGAAGCACTTACTAATGAAGATCAAAGACCACAGCCTTCAGTATGGATTGCACCTCAACATAAAGAAAACGAAAATCCTCACAGCTGGACCAATGAGCAACATCGTGATAAACAGAGAAAAGATTGAAGTTTGTCAAGGATTTCATTTTACTTGGATCCACAATCAACAGCCATGGAAGCAGCAGTCAAGAAATCAAAAGACGCATTGCATTGGGCAAATCTGCTGCAAAGGACCTCTTCAAAGTGTTGAAGAGCAAAGATGTCACCCTGAAGACTAAGGTGTACCTGACCCAAGCCATGGTATTTTCAATCACATCATATGCATGCGAAAGCTAGACAATGAATAAGGAAGATCGAAGGAGAATTGATGCCTTTGAATTGTGGTGTTGGCAAAGAATATGGAATATACCATGGACTGCCAAAAGAACGAACAAATCTGTCTTGGAAGAAGTGCGGCCAGAATGCTCCTTAGATGCAAGGATGGTGAGACTGCATCTTACACATTTTGGACATGTTGTCAGGAAGGATCAGTCCCTGGAGAAGGACATCTTGCTTGGCAGAGTACAGGGTCAGAGGAAAAGAGGAAGACCCTCAACGAGGTGGATTGACACAGTGGCTGCAACAATGAGCTCAAGCATAACAATGATTGTAAGGATGGCTCAGGACCGGGCAGTGTTTCCTTCTGTTGTGCATAAGGTCGCTATGAGTCGGAACTGACTCGAAGGCACCTGACAACAACTACATCACTTTCTAAAATGAATTCTGGGCTTATTAAATACATAAATGGAAAAGGAAAAATATAAGGCTTTTAGCAGTTAATATAGCTGAATATTATTATGAACATGTCTGGAATTAGAGAGAACTATTCAAATAATAACAGGTTTATTCAAATAACATACAGAGCAAAAACCGTAAAAAAATTATTGATAAATTTAACTATATACAAATTAATATTCTGTTATTTAAAAGACCGTATTAGGAAATCACAACCCACAAAATTGAAGATATTTGAAAAAAATATGTACAGCAAAGGACATAGAGCCCTGGTGGTGTAATTGGTTAAGCACTCTGCTACTAACGGAAAAGTCAGCTGTTCGAATTCACCAGCTCCTCGGAGGAAGAAAAATGAGGCAGTCTGTTTCCATAAAGATTTCAGCCTTGGAAACCCTATGGGGCAGTTTTATTGTGTCTTTTTTTTATATGGACACTATGGGTCGAAGTCGACTTATGGCAAGGGGCATAGCAGAGGACGCCAAAAAAATTTGTTGCTGTCAAGTGGGTTTTGACTCATAGGGACCCTACAGGACAGAGTAGAACTGCCCCATAGTGTTTTCAAAGAGTGCCTGGTGGATTCAAACTGTTGACCTTTTGGTTAGGAGCTTAAGTTCTTAATCACTGTGAAGATATAATTCAAATTACTAAGGAAAAGATTGACAAGCCAAAAGAATAAACAAGCTGGTCTTTGATAGATACTTCATAAAAGATGGTATCCAATAGGCAGTAAATATTTTAAACAGGCTTTCATAGTCGTAAAATTAAAAATAAAATCTGACTATAGTAAGTGTTATGAGTTATACCATAATAAAGCAATGAAACTCTCATATTTTGCTGTGGATAGTGTAAAATGCCACAGTGGCTTTGGTAAACAGTTTTGCAATGTTGACAGCACATATGCTATGACCCAGCAGTTCCAATCCTCAATAGGTACCTTGAAGAAGGAGTCGCTATGTGATACAAATTGTTAAGCACTGGACTACTAACCAAAAGTTTGATAATTTGAACTCACCCAGAGGAACCTTGGAAGACAGGCCTGGCACTCTGCTTCTTAGAGACCACAGACTTGAAAACCTTATGGAGCAGTTCTACTCTGCAGACATGGTGTTGCCACGAGTCAGAATTAACTTGGCCATAACTAACAACAATAACAACCCTGGAGAAACTCCTGCCCATAGGCATAAAGATGTTAAAAATGATTAGAATACCACTGTCTATAAAAGCCCCAAACTGAAAATAACTCAAATGCTTATCAGCAGTAACATGGAGAAATAAATCATAATATATTAAGGTAATACTTTGTAGCAATGGAGCTGAATATAATATTCCTGCATACAACAACATGGATATATCTCAAAAATAAATGCTGAGATAAAGAAGCCAGTTCACCAGAATACAGAATGTACAACTCCATCTATAGAAAGCAAAGTAGCAACTAAATCCTATTTTCCAATAGATATGTAAGAAGTAAAATTATAATGAATAAGCTGATAAGCATTTGAGTTACTAGGGAAACCTTTAGCGCATGGTCAAATAGAAATGTCATTGGAGGGCGTCTTTCTTTCGTTCTTGATACCAAAGAAAAGTTTTCATTTCACAATTAATATGACATTTGCTGTTGGTTTTTGGAGATACCTATCTTGAGATCGTGCAGTATTATTTCTAATTTGTTGGGAATTTTTTTTTTAAATCATGAATATGTATTGCAGTTAATCAAAGGCTTTTTCTGCATTTATTGTGACAGACATATATTTTTTATGCCCTATTTCTGAGATGGATTACAATAATTGATTTCTTACACAAAAATCAATCTAGTATTACTAGATTAAACAAACTAGGCTACAATGGAATATGTTTCTATCACTTTTCTCAGATTTTGTTTAAGAATTTCATTTAAGTTCTTGAATTAGAGTTAGCTGTAATTTTTCTGCCTTTCTTATGCTGTCACTTGATGAGTTATATTAGCCTTATCAAATGATCTGTGATATGTTCTCTACATTTTCTATATTCTTCAAGCGTTTATAAAATTGGCTTCTTTTTTTTTTTTAGTATTTTAAAGTTTTCAGGTGAAATCACGTGGGCCTGGTTTTTCTTTGTGGCAAATTTATTTTCATATCATCATAGCGTTTACATAGGGATAGTCTCTGTTGATTCCAATTGAGGTTTGGAAACAGTATCATTTATGTTGATGTTTGACTATAATTGCATGCTTCTTTTGCATTCTAATATTCAGTTTACCACCACACAAACCCAATCCTTATGTTTCAGGAACATCATTTTAGAAACTGAGGCAGAAACAGAGTGTTTGCAATGTCAAGTGAATTTTATAAGTTACTGAAAGTTTTACATGTGCTACTTTAATTATGATTTATTATTTTTACACTAATTCCATTTTAAATAGCATGCATTCATTTCCCCTATCATTTTCATTGTTTTTATAACACACTCTATGTACATATAACTTATGTTCCCTAGATAACTTAGAGCCGTCATATATCAAGATATCAACAAGTAATTTTAATTTAACATTAAAAGGTATAATAATTTCAAACTTTACAACCAATTCCTTGTTTTTAGTTTTAATCATTGTTGTTAAGTGCCATCGAGTTGGTTCTGATCCGCGGCGACCATACGTACAACAAAACAATACAGGCCCTGCGCCATTCTCATGATCGTTGCTTTGCTTCCACCCAATATTGCAGCCAACATGACAGTGCATTTCACTGAGCGTCTTCCTATTTTTTGCTCACCCTCTACTTTACCAAGCATGATATTCTTCTCCAGGGACTGACCCCTCCCATAACACATCCAAAGTATGTGAAATGCAGTCTCGCGATCTTTGCTTCCAAGGAGCATTCTGGCTTCACTCCTTCTAAGACAGATTTGTTCATTCTCTTGGCAGTCCATGATACAGACAACATTCTCTGCCAATACTCCAATTCAAAGGCAATGATCCTTCTTCAGGCTTCCTTATTCATCATCCAGCATTTGCATGCATATGAGGCGATTGAAAACACCATGGCTTGGGTCAGGCACACCTTAGTCTTCAAGGTGACATCTTTGCTTTTTAATACTTCAAAGAGATCTTTTGCAGCAGATTTGCCCAATGCAATGCATTATGCTTTCATGGTTGTTGATTGTGGATCTGAGTAAAATGAAATCCTTGACAACTTCGATCTTTTCTCCATTTATCATGTTGTTGCTTATTGGTCCAGTTGTGAGGATTTGTGTGTGTGTGTGTGTGTGTGTGTGTGTTGAGGTGTAATCCATACTGATGGCTGTGGTCTTTGATCTTCATCAGTAAGTGCTTCAAGTCCTCTTCACTTTCACCAAGCCAGGTTGTGTCATCTACATATTGCAGGTTGTTAATGAGTCTTCCTCCAATCTTGATGCCCTGTTCTTCATATAGCCCAGCTTCTCAAATTATCTGCTCAGCATACAGATTGAATAAGTATGATGTCCCCTTGTTCTGTTCGAATGACTGCTTCTTGATCTATGTACGTGTTCCTCAGGAGCACAATTAAGAGCTCTGGAATTCCCATTCTTCACAAGGTTATCCACCCAGCTGAACGCCTTTGGATAGTCAATAAAACACAGGTAAGCATAATAAACATAATAAAAAACAGGTAAACTCTGTGACTGTGTGAATCATAACAATTATTAGCTGTAATTATTATTAATAAAAATTGTTAAATATTCCTCAGCACTTTGATGAGGATTTTTATTTCTTATAGCATGAGTTATGGCTCTTAATTTTTTTTTTAACTTCAAACCAAACAGCAACACTATTCTTCCTCCATCCAACCTTTCTTGGGATGAGATGAGAAGGAAACTTCTATTTCCTACCCCAATTTTTACTTTCTTATTCAAAAAGGTCACTTATTTTTTACTAACAATTTGTGAGTTACATCATGTCAAAAACAGGAAACAGGTTTTCCTAAGTCTTTACATCACTTTCTTTTCTTTCTGATGGATAAATTGAAACATAAAAATCTTGCTTCCACCTTTTTCTCCCATGTAGTAGTAGTAGAAGGTGTGCAGGTCCACCTTCACAACCCATGTAGCAAATACTAACATTTCTCTGCTTCTCTACTTGTAAAAAGTGGGTAAGTCTTACCGAGTTCTTCAATTTTAGGTGTGTAATAGAAGGATTCTCCTTATGCCCCATACACCCTGAAATAACCTTGCTAGAATATTCTCTATCATTTAGAAACTAGAGGGGTAGAGGAGTGACATAGTGCCACCATAAAACCTAATGCTGCATG
Organism: Loxodonta africana; assembly: GCF_030014295.1. Taxonomy (NCBI): domain Eukaryota; kingdom Metazoa; phylum Chordata; class Mammalia; order Proboscidea; family Elephantidae; genus Loxodonta; species Loxodonta africana. Next base: position 18,768,574 of record NC_087358.1, on the reverse strand, counting down.
GGCTGGGAAATCTTTACACAAATTGTGAGTGCACACACACGGCAGCTGGTTCTGCAGATGCAGTCCAGGTGGGCCTTGGCAGGCGATTTTGAACTGTATGAGTTGTAGCTCCTCTTATTATCTGTGCTGCAGCCGAAATTGTAGCTAAAGTAGTAAATTACCAGGAGGCGTCATTAAGTTCCAATTAATGTTCACTTCAAAACAGGCAGATGTTCAATCTAAAGATTTTTCTTTTCCAAATATAGCTGGAGTCTTCATCCTTTAAAGTCTGCGCAAACATATTTATTGTGCACCATTCTTGGTGTGTTGAACATTAGTAGTCAGAATTCTGGGAATTGGTAGCCAGTAATAAAATCATCCCTCTACATTTCTTCTTGTCTTAGCCCCAAATAAAGGCCAGAGTTTCAAACTTTGCCAGCAGAAGAATTATAATTTACGTAGGTACTCTGCTCTCAAGGGGGTAGAGAAGATCTCCTCACTCTTTAAGCACTGGTTGCACAGAGTAACTTAATTCCAAAGTACATATGGAAAGCAAGGGAAAAAGTAACAAGTAACTTTACAGTTGAGAAACCTGACAAATACTTCTCAGCCAGGTGTTCAAGGTCAATTTCAACAGTGCTGTCATACTGATAATATGTACACTTGATATGATGAAATGAAAATAGTACTTTGTCTTTGTGGTCTTTCTCCCCACATCTTACATCCCCAGTTTGCGCATGAGAAGAACATCAAGCAAATCCCAAGTCAGGGAAGATTACAAAATACCTGACCAGTTCTCCTCAAACCAGACCTTAGAATTCATTCTAATTCATAGTGAACCGACATGTTGCAGTGTTGAGCTGCACTCTCTAGAGTTTTCAAAGCTGTCCTGGTGGTGCAATGGTTAAGCTCATGGCTGCTAACCAAAAAGGCAGTGGTTTGAACATACCAGCAGCCTGTTTCAGTAAAGATTTACAGACTTGGAACCCTATGAGGCAGTTCTACTCTGCCTCTTAGGGTCTCTATGAGCCCAAGTCAACTTGACAGCAACAAGTTTTTGTTTAATTTTGGTAATCTTTATTGAAGCAGATTGCCACATCTTTCTCCGTGGAACGGCTGGTGGGTTCCAACTGCCGATCTTTCAATTAGCAACCAAGCACCTAATCACTGAGCCACCATCGCTACTAATGAAAATCATATGGAATAATAATAACAGGGGAAAGTGAGTGTGGACTACATGGGAATTCATTGAACTATTTTCATAACTTGTCTGTAAGTCTGAAACTATTCTAAAAGAAAAACACATTTTTTAAAAACACAAAGTTTTAAAATAACGCAAATGCAGACTTTAATATGTGTGGGCTGGAACCTGAGATTATGCATCTCAAATAAAGTCCAGGTGCTTTTCCTGCTGCTGGTGCTGCTTGCCTTGTCCTAATGCAGTGATTCTGAAAGACTGGTCCCCAGGCCAACAGATTTGGCATCACAAGTAACTTCTTAAAAATAGAAATTCTCCCACGCCAGATCTACTGATTCTGGAAGTCTGGGGTTGGAACCCAGCCCTATGTTTTACAGCAAGCAGTCCAGGGATGCTTTTGCCTGCTAAGGTATGAGAACCACTAGTCTAGAATCCAATACTAGTATGCTAGTCTTCATCTTCTTCTTCTTCTTCTTTTTTTTTTTCCCTGAGTGATGGAAAGAGAAAAGTTGGGGATGGGGTAGGTTTTGAGTCATTAATGCACTGAATATGTCGTTATAAATGATGTAACTGGTTTGGAATTGAATTCAAGGCCAAAGATATGTGTGGATTTACATAACTTGTCCAGAGATACTAAGCATCACCAATTAACAGAAGTGGTCCATGACTGAACAATGGGTAGAAGATGACTGACTGATGTGTATATAAAACTTATAAAGAATATAAATGATAATTTAATGAATTCTTGCCCCCCAAAAGAAACAAAACTCAAGTAAAATCAATCAATCAATAAAAATGACCATGACATTTGAAGATCTCTTGTTGTTGTTCTTAGGTGCGGCTCCGTTGGTTCCCAGTAATGGCGACCGTATGTGCAACAGAACAAACTACTATCCTGTCCTGCACAGCCTCACTCTCCTTGTTATGCTTGAGCCGATGGTTGTACCACTCTGTCAATCCATCTCGTAGAGGCTCTTCCTCTTTTTTGCTGACCCTCTTTTACCGAGAATGATGTCCTTCTTCAGGGACTGACTCCTCCTGAGTACATGTCCAAAGTAAGCGAGACCAAGTCTTGCCATCCTCACTTCTAAGGAGCATTCTGGCTGTACTTCTTTCAAGACGGATTTGTTCATTCTTTTGGTAGTCCATGGTATGTGTACTCAGTATTCTTTGCCAACGCCATAATTCAAAGGCATCAGTTCTTCCTCAGTCTTCCTTATTCATTGTCCCCCTTTCACATGCATATGAGGCAGCTGGAAATCATGGTGGTGTAGTGGTTAAGAGTTACAGTTGCCAACCAAAAGGTTGGAGGTTCAAATCCACCAGTTGTTCCTTTGAAGCCCTATGAGGCAGTTCTACTTTGTCCTACAGGGTCGCTATGAGTAGGAACTGACTGGATAGCAATAGGTTTTGTTTTTTGTGTTTTATGAAGCATTTGAAAACACCATGGCTCAGGTAAGGCACAGCTTAGTCCTTAAAGTGACATCTTTGCTTTTTAACACTTTAAAGAGGTCTTTTGCAGAAGATTTGGCCAATGCAATGGGAAGTTTGATTTTGTGATTACAGCTTCCATGTATATTGATTGCAGATCCAAGCAAAATAAAATCCTTGACAGCTTCAATTTTTTCTCTGTTTATCAAGATGTTGCTTATTTGTCCAATCGTGAGGATTTTTGCTTTCTTTATGTTAAGGTGTAATCCATACTGAAAGCTGTGATCTTTGATTTTCATCAGCAAGTGTGTCAAGTCCTCTTCACTTTCAGCAAGCAAGGTTGTGTCATCTGCAAAATGCAAGTCGTTTGTGAATCTTCCTCCAATCCTGATGCCCGGTTCTTCTTCACACTAATGAAGATCTCTTACTAATCCATAATCCAACCCATTTGTCTCCATAACAAAAGTACCTTTTTTATGCATTTTTGTTTGCTCTAGTTACTAAATATGTATAAAATGAATAGACTTTTTACAAATATATGGCCATAATAGCTTTTCAGTTTTTTAGCTTTGCTTATGTGCTATTGTTATTGTTAGTGCTATTTAATCAGCTTCAATACATGACAAACTTAGGTATAACAAAATGAAATATTGTCTGGCCCTGTGCCATCTTCATGATGATTCGTATGTTTGAGTCCATTGTTGTGACTATTGTGCCCATCCATTTCATTGAGAGTTTCCCTTATTTTCACTGACCCTCTACTTTATCAGACAGGATATTTTCTAGTGATTGGTCTTTCCCGATGATGTGTTCAAAGTAAGTGAGCTTATATGGGTAATTTAAAGTCTCTAGGTGCTACAATTGTTTTGCACTCAACTGCTAACCAAAAGGTTGGTGGTTCAAACCTACCCAGCAGTACCATGGGGGAAAAGGCCTGTGGATCTGCTTGGGTAAGATTACAGCCAAGAAAACACTATGGAGCAGTTTTACTCTGTAACGTATGGGGTCACCATGAGTGGAAATCGACTCAATGACAACTAAAAATAACAACGTAGGTAACCTATTTTATACGTGTTCACATATTTTTGCTTAATCTTATGTTTAATAATTCATTTATGTTGATACTTCCACAAATATGTTAAATTCTATAAAAATTACACGTTTTCTATTTTTCAGGTGGTAGTTCTCTCCTAATGTTTGTAATTACAAACAACAGAAAATAAACAACCTTGTAGAAGTCTTCTTTTGTACAAGTGTAATATTTCTCTAGGGCATATGCCCAAGAGTGGAGATGCTGCATCCAAACGTCTGACAATCTTTTACTTTCTTAAATGTTTTCCCAATTTTCCCTTTGAGCTTATATTAATTTGCTTTCTCATTTACCAGTTTTTGAGGCATCCTATCGTTCCACATATTCGCAACACTTGGTTTTGTCAGATGTTTTAATTTCAGCCAATCAGATGCGAGTGAGGTACCACATTGGATTCCAATTTGAATTGCTTTATTATAAAGTTGGAAGGAGCCCTGGTGGTACAATGGTCACAGCACTCTCTACTACAATCTTTCTACCCTTCCCATTTAGGACCTTTGATTTGGGCACCTACATGGGCTATTCAGGAAAGAACAACAAAGAGAACTCCAGCTTTGTACACTTGGTATGAAAACATTTGCTTCTGTCGTTTATAAATTCACCAAAGCCTTTGATCAACTGATGATACTCCTTTGTGTCCAGTGTTTTTATGGACTTGTGTCATATATTGCATCGTGTTCCTCAAAATATGTATTGGAATCCTAACGCCTGTACATGTAGATGGAATCCCATTTGGAAATAGGGTTTTCTTTTTTAGGTAAACAAGGCCATATCAGTGTAGGTTGTGTCTTAATAAGTACCTCAGAAGAGGCTGAGATACTTACAGAGGCAAGTAAGCAGGAATGGGGGAAGATAGATGCCACATGGAGATGGCCAAGGAGCTGAAAAAGCTGGGATTTCAGAAGCTGAGATGTGAAATTCCCCCAGAGCAGACAGAGAATCTTTCCCTAGAGCTGGCACCCTAAAATCAGACTTCCAGCCTTCTAAACTGTGAGAAAGTAAATTTCTGTTGGTTAGAGCCACCCACTTGGGATATTTCTGTGTTACAGTAGCACTAGGAAAATAAGGCAACTTGCTCATTTTTCCAAGTGTTTACTTGATTGCAATTTTTTTTGAGCGGGAGAGAAAGCAATATATTTAATCTCCTATTATGAACTACAAGTACACAGCTAACCTCATTTGGGAACATTTTTCTGAATTCCTCAAATTTTCTCAGTTCTGTCTAGGAAGAGCTCATTCTTGTCTAAATGTATTTACAGTAGTTGTACCCTCTAACTAGTATCATTTTCTCCAACATTTCCATTTCAATGGCTCCCTCTCATCATTCAGGCCTTAGTTTAAGTGGTATTTTCCTGTTCATTTTTCCAACCATTCTCTCTATTATGCTAACTCGTTTTATTTATCTATACATCTTACCATTGTCTAAAATCATGGTTTAATTTTTATATATCATTTCTTCTCTTTCCTCACCATTATGCAAAACCAATGACAGCCACTTACGTTATCTTGTTCGTTCATCATTTTATCCCGAGACCTTAACAGTGCATAACATATAGTAAGTATTGAAATAATCATTGTATAAATAAATGAGTGATTGAGTTTAATGTCATCACAAGTTTTCTCCAGAGACAGGCACAAACTTAGCATGACCATAATTGCCACTTTGCTGGAATGGTCCCACTTCTGCTATCAAAGCATAATTATTAATGGCATTGCCTTTCATTTTCTGATCATTTTACACAGATCAATCTGCATCCTTGTAGGTTGAACTTGAGGTATTCTATTTTCTCTTCTGTATTCTTTATTTTCTTGCTATTTTTGAAGAAATCATTAAGGTACTTATATAGATTTGTCTGACTGGCACTAGCAATGTGAGAATAAATTCTATTATTTCCATGGTATAGGGACGCTATTATTTTTTTAACAATTATATAGGTTAAGAAAATGCTTGAGGTTTTCTAATTTTTTGTGGTGTTGAGTTAATGCAATGATAGTGTATTTCCTATTGCAATTTTAAAAAACAGTGTTGTGACAAATAATTAAGTTGAGAATGTATTAAATCATATTTGGATATAGAAAAGTTGCTATTTTTATTCCAAAAGAAAAAAAGCCTGCGATGTAACTATTGCCAAAGAAACTCAGAATCTATCTCAATCAAACCATAATTAAAAAAAAAAAAAAAAAAACAATGGAAGAAAACTTTTCTACTTTAATTTACTTGTGAAATTTAAAGGGGAGTAATCTGTATTCAAATCTGGGATATTTTTATGTTGCTCACATTATTTAGGGATAACTTGTGTGGTCTGTGTTGGTCATTTTACAATGCCTCCTGGTGTAACTATGTGTACTTTATTATAAGAAGGTTCTATTCTGACCATTCACTTGCTATTATAGTGCTATCGAGTCGTTTCCAACTCATAGTAACACTATGCAATGCCCCATAGGGTTTCCTAGGAGCGTCTGGCGGACTTGAACTGCCAACCATTTGGTTAGCAGGCATAGCACTTAACCACTACACCATTATGAGGGCAAAATTAGATCTACACAACTGGTCACAGGACCATTTTTTGGTTAAGAGAAGTAGCCTTATGAAGGTGAGGGCAGGGCTTCCTTAATATGTTATTTAACTGCTTACCTAAGAGATGACAGCAGGCTTAGATGCTGACTTAGTTAGGATTAAACTTGGTCACAAGTAACAGTGAAGTTTAACACAAGTTTAAACAAACTGGAAGATTACTTCTGTCTCACGTAAACAAAGGGCAGAATACGGCTGGAACTGTATCTCCACAATGATCAGGAAAGAAGGTTCATTCTAGTTCATCATCCTGACATCCCTGTTTGTGGACCTTATTCTCATGAGTCAGGATGATTGCTAGGCATTCTAAAGTTTCATTTGTATACCAGGAAATAAGATAGAAAAACAAAATGGTAAAATATGATGGCCATTTTTTTAAATAAGTTTTTCTGGTTCTGCTATATGACCTTCCCACTTCTATCTTTTTGACTAGAATGTTGCCACAGTTAATGTTCCCATACCACGTAGGTGAAAAAAACTGACCATACCTCACTGAAAAGGGGTGGGAAATCTCATCTTTAAGATGGTAGCCATTTGCCACATTAAGAAGGGAGAATTCTATCATTAAGGACAAGAGGGAGAAAGGACCTCAGGGTAGACAACCAGCATGCTCTAATACAGGTTAGAGGATATATGATTTCATAGAACAAAAGACTGAGCCTTTTTCATCTTCTGAACAGTATTTTCTTTGAGCTATAAAGATAAGACCTTCTGACTTCTTGAGGAATTTTAGGGGGAAAATCATCAGCTTCTGTCTTACCTTTTTTTTTAACCTCCTATTTGTCCTATTTTATGGAACAATTAATCCAAAAGAAAAACATGGTATTCTTTGGATCATATTTTTATTAATGGATGTAGAACATTGTTGTTGAAGCAATAAACAGATTTCACTGAGCCTGACTTATGAAGTAGCAAGAGATAGTGTCATGGATTGAATTATGTCCCCCCAAATATGTGCGTATTAACTTGGTTAGGCCATGATTCCCAGTATTCTGCGGTTGCCCTCCATTTTGAGACTGTAAATTTTATGTTGAGAGAATTAGTGTGGGAGTGTAACACCACCTTTACTCAGGTCACCTCCCTGATACAACATAAAGGGAGTTTCCCTGGGATGTGTCCTGCACCACCTTTTATCACTCAAGAGATAAAAGGAAAGGGAAGAAAGCAGGGAGTTGGGAACCTCATACCACCAAGAAAGCAGCACCAGGAGCAAAGCAAGTCCTTTGGAACGAGGTTCCTGCATGAAGAAGCTCCTAGTCCGGGGGAACATTGATGAGAAGGCAGGCAGAGAAAAACTCTTCCCCTGGGGCTGACATCTTGAATTTGGACTTTTAGCCTACTCTAAAAAAAAAACAAACTTCTTTTTGTTAAAGCCATCCACTTGTGGAGTTTCTGTTATAGCAGCACTAGGTAACTAAGGCAAGTAGTAAGTCTCCTGTACTTTTTACTGTCCAAATGAGAAACTCAATGGGGAAAATTCTCCCCAATTATTATTTGCAACCTTCATACAGAACACAGAAAATAGGAAGAGTGAATAACTGCTATCCAAACTTTTCAAAGTTCACTTAAATTATAGACAAAATTCTGAAGCTTGCCAACCAAATTTAATACGGATTAATTTCAGTTTTTATTTGTGATTTGTGCAGTTTCAAATAAATGGGAATCTTAAAACACGGAAGTGATTGCTTGATATGATTTGAACAAAATCCATACACCATTTAATTTCAAAATGAATATGCAAGTTGTATAAAAAGAAACATAAGCAATTTTGAAAACAAAATCTGGAAGCAATATAAAAAAGCATATTTATGTTAATTTGATGCTAGTTCCATTTCATGATAGCCATAGCATTGTTGTTGTTAGGTGCCATTGAGTCGGTTCCGACTCATAGTGACCCTATGCACAACATAATGAAACACTGCCTCATCCTGAGCCATCCTCACAATCATTGTTATGCTTGAGCTCATTGTTGCAGCCACTGTGTCAGTCCACCTCATTGAGGGTCTTCTTCTTTTCCGCTGACCCTGTACTCTGCGAAGCAAGATGTCCTTCTCCAGGGACTGATCCTTTCTGACAACATGTCCAAAGTATGTAAGACACAGTCTCACCATCCTTGCCTCTAAGAAGCATTCTGGCTGTACTTCTTCTAAGACAGATTTGTTCATTCTTTTGGCAGTCCATGGTATATTCAATATTCTTTGCCAACACCACAATTCAAAGGTGTCAATTCTTTCTCGGTCCAGCTTTCACATGCATATGAAGCGATTGAAAATACCATGGCTTGGATCAGGTGTATCTTACTCCTCAAGGTGACAGCTTTGCTCTTCAACATTTTGAAGAGGTCCTTTGCAGCAGATTTACCCAATGCAATGTGTCTTTTGATTTCTTGACTGCTGCTTCCATGGTTGTTGATTGTGGATCCAAGTAAAATGAAATCCTTGACAACTTCAATTTTTTCTCTGTTTATCATGATGTTGCTCATTGATCCAGTTGTGAGGATTTTTGTTTCCTTTATGTTGGGGTGCAATCCATACTGAAGGCTGTGGTCTTTGGTCTTCATTAGTAAGGTACTCCAAGTCCTCTTCACTTTCAGCAAGCAAGGTTGTGTTATCTGCATAACACACATTGTTAATGTCTTCCTCCAATCCTGATGCCCTGTTCTTCTTCATATAGTCCAGCTTCTCAGATTATTTGCTCAGCATACAGATTAAATAGGTATTGTGAAAGAATACAACCTTGATGCACACCTTTCCTGACTTTAAACCAATCAGTATCCCCTTGTTCTGTCCCAATGACTGCCTCTTGATCTATGTAAAGGTTTCTCATGAGCATAATTAAGTGTTCTGGAATTCCCATTCTTCACAATGGTATCCATCATTTGTCATGATCCACACAGTCAAATGCCTTTGCATAGTCAATAAAACACAGGTAAACATCCTTCTGTTATTCTCTGCTTTCAGCCAGGATCCATCTGACATCAGCATTGATATCCCCGGTTCCACGTCCTCTTCAGAAACCAGCCTGAATTTCTGGCAGTTCCCTGTCAATATACTGCTGCAGCCATTTTTGAATGATCTTCAGCAAAATTTTGCTTGCATGTGATATTAATGATATTGTTCTATAATTTCCACATTGGGTTGGATCACCTTTCTTGGGAATAGGCATAAATATGGATCTCTTCCAGTCATTTGGCCAGGAGGCTGTCTTCCATATTTCTTGGCATAGACGAGTGAGCATCTCCAGCACTGCATAGCATAGCCACTAAAAATTTTGTGACCAGTTCTGAAACTAAAGATTATGCCTTGAATGTAACATTTCATGAAAAAAGTTGTGTTTTGTATGCATAAATCCAAGCTCCTACATTTACAAATGAGTGTTATACTTATGGATGTGGGGAGACTTGGCTCCGTGCTGACCGTCTCTGCAGTAATTCACACTCTTCGGCTTCTACAGTACAGCTGTGAAGCCAGTAGGGAGTTATTCAATTATTTGTAATTTTACACATCTGTCAGTTAAATCCAAGCATCAAATGCAAAATTGCACACAGGGGGACATTATGGGGATTTGTGACTCTCCCTGGAGGATGCTGGCTCTATACACCAACACAAGATCCATAGACAGGTCTTTTCATACGAAAGAGATATATATTCCTTTTCCACTAGTGTTTATGCTACACCAGCCCTAAGAATTTTCAAAACAGGAGGTCCAGTAATCATGAATAAACTTAAAATGGATCCTGCAGATTAATTTGGCATCTTCTTTAGAAAATATGAGATTTCTGAGTGCAGTGTGGCATCACATGGATATTATGCCTTAATTTTAAATGTTTTACAGTGCCAGGGGAAATAAAAGTTAGAAATTTCTTCAGAACATATGACTTTTGGATGGAGGGTTTCAAATGAGCTGAGCTTTTCAGAGAACTGAGGGCATGTAAAACACAAATATACTTTGCTGACTGTACAAAATTACTTGTTAGTGTGATTCATGCAGTCTCAGTACCACTGCAAATTTCAGAACAATTACATTAATTGCTATTCTTAACATGTAAAAGCTTCAAGTCACATATACCATTAAATTTTGTTTTCTGTATAAATATGAAAAAAAGCTTATGGATTATTTAGTCTGTCTATGATAACATTTGAACTCTTCCTAATTATAATCAGCTTGAATTTTAAGGTTGTCTCGTTTTAATATTAAAATTTATGATTTTAAACACAGTTTTGAGATATTAATTCTTCTTGGACTATTTGATTCATTTCTTTAATTCCCTTGCATTGTGTGATTTAAAAAAAAATGCATCAGAAATATTTGATTAACATTTTAGCCTTCCTCTTAGCACATTTATCCTTGGGTTAGAAGCTTACTCCACAATAATCAGTATCTTCACTTGAAAGAAGAGAGTACTGACAAAAACTCTTAGATTCTTTTAAACAGTAAAATGAGAGAACATATGTATATATCTTAGCCCACTGACAGAAAAACTACTAAAATGGCTAGGCTCCACCCCTTCTGTAGTTAATATTAGTATAAGTAATGTTATATATCAGGTATTTTCCATGATCAAACTTTATCTCATACCTGGAATTTCTCAACCCTAAGCCATCCATACTGATTTACTAGGCAGATTGATGTTTGCTCTCCAGTTCTCTAGATATGCATGGCAGCCCTTTTAATCTGTTGGTGGTTGTCTTTTCCTGATTTGCTGTTTCATCATTATCGCTAATGAGGTGAAGGCAAAAGAGATTAAGTTTGACGCTGCAGATCACTGATTCTTGTGAATCTTATTTGACAATTTGAATCTTGGTCACTCATATTAATGCAGTGACCAAGATTGCCTTTCAAATCCATGAAATATAATAGCTAAGGCACTTTTTTGGTAAGAAAAAGAAAGCAATAGAAAAACAGAATGAGAACTCCCTGTCAAGATGGCTGCTTCCTCATCTTTGGTAGAAAGCGATAAAAGCCTTGGGGAAAATTATGGGAATAAGTCTTATCAGTGGAATTTGGAGGAAACAGATTGAAGGGAACAAACAAAGTGAATGGATAGGGACCGCAAGACAGAGAAAAACTAGTGAAAAATTCTATTCTCTAGCTTAACAGAACTGGTAACAACTACATACGAGTAGTGAGAGAAGGGCAGTAAGATTGGTTTTCCTATCACTGGAAAACCTTTCTGTGCATTTTTTCCTTGGCCACCTGGGCAAATATTATATTGACTCAAAAAAGTAACTCAGTTATGATCATTTGTTATTTTAAAAATTATACAGGAAATTGAAGGCCATGGAAGATATCTATTGAATCTTCAGGGTGTTCTATTAAAGTGTTAAATATTTAAAAAGAAATACTATCAGAAGACTGATAAATTAAAATTGGCATGGATTCTTAGAATTAATGATCATGGGAGATTATGGATACTTTAGATACAGCTTTATGAATTGTGTTATTTGACTTGAGGGCTGACCTCCAAGTACCTACAAATTTTTTATGGGCAGATGCTTTCTGAGGGAATGAAAACTGATGTGCTGTGGTGACTGAAGGTAGGGATTTGTCATACACCCTCAACAATCCACAAATAAAACATAACTTCCAAAGTACAGATGATCCTAGGCTGCCTTTATGATAGCCAGATGGGCACATCTAATGCAAAGCCATTGACATAGACTATATTAGATGTCATAAGAGTCGCTCCACCAACCTTAGAAGCCTTACATAACTTTGCTTATAGATTAAAAAGAGAAAATATAGGAAGTGGTAACGCCATTTGAAGAATAGGAGGAAAACAGTAATTAGAAATTGACAGGATTTCTACTAGGAAGATGAAAGTTCATTATTTAAATTTATGAAATTGGGGAGCCACCCTACATATAACACCCATATATTAAAACACTAAGGAAAATTTGTTCTATCTATCCTGATCTAAAAAAAAAAAAATCCTGATCTAGAGGAATGCAAATCAAATTAAGAGGATGATGATTTAGAATAGGAAAACTTGAACAGGGGCTGAGTTTATCTCCTCAGTTAAAAAACATGGAATCTGAAACAGATATACTGAGAGGTCTAAATCTTTCTTTCAACGGCTGGTGGAGGATCTTAGGTTACAACAACGATCTTAGGTTAGTCGCAATCATTTCCCAATCTTAGGTCAGGTGCTGCACAATATTACTTAGGATTACTAAGTATTGGTGTTCAAGGAACAGTAAGACATGTCTGTAGGGGATATAGTTGGAGGTTGAAACTGGAATGTATGAAGATACAGAGCTTGAAACAATTAAAATTGGGAAAATTTTTTAATGAGGAAGTGTAGGTGAAGGTATTTGTCTCTAGACACATTGCCTAGCCCTGATTTTATAATTGCAACAGATACTATACACAATTGGGACATGCTACCCCTACGATTTACAAGGGAGGTAATTGACTAAATCTCTTCTCCCCCCACTTTCAATTAGCCATACAATTGGAAGCCCTTGAAATTGCTTGAGTTACCCTCATTTGTAAACATTAAAAAATATAGAATAGAATCCATAAATATAAATACAGAAATGCTGCTTTGATTTAGGGAAATGGTTGAAGCAAGTGTTTTTAATCCCACTAACTCTCTTTTTAACAGTTTTCTCTGGCCAGTATGTTAATCTGATGTTTTTATACTTGAAGTTGCCTTGTTCAGCTAGTTAGAGCTCATTTGAAAGAACATTGGTAGTTTGTTACTGGCCATGTTCAAAATTGCTCTCCCTAAGGAAGGAAATTAGATCATTCTAAAACCAGAAATACTATGTTTGTTGTGATTCCAGAAAAATTAAATCAGGAACAGAGCAAGGCAACAGAATTTACTTTTAAAGAAGCGGAATACTGAAGAGCCTGCAATGAGTAGATGTTGGGAAGGGAGGCCTATTGCACACACAAGTGGGTTTGTTTTACTGACCAAAGGGCCAAGTATAGGAACTTCTATCAGCCTCCCTGTCCCCCATTTTATGTTGTATGAACTTATGTTTTCTTTCATCAGAGGCAAAAAGCTGCCCATTTAACTGATGAGAATGCCTGAATTAAGAGCCATATTGTTGGTTGGAAACCAGAAGGAATAAGCTCTGCTGGTGGCGTGGGCAAACAGGACAGGTTGGACTGTCTGCAGGCAATTCCTCAAAAAGCAAGGACTCAAATGATTCTAATCAAACTGGGATTCTATGGCCTGCCTGCTGGCCAGGAGGCACTATCAAATTGTGGCACCAACTGAAATAGGTTCTATTGAGGAAGTTCCAGTAATTTTAAACGATACTTTTATTCCAGGGGCACCACGTGTAACTTTATGCTTTTTGTGTGAAAGCTGGGTGTAACTTCACTTTTATCCCTAAATCATAACTGCTTACTCTTCAGAGATTGTCATTAAGCCAAAAACCAAACCCACTGCTGTCGAGTCCATTCCGAACCATAGCAACTCTATAGGACAGAGATATATTTAAATGTTTAAAGAAACACCACCAGTAGATCATGTAACCGTCAGGTGATTACACAGGTATTTCCAAGGTCTACATTTGGATACTTGAGAAAGCTGACTGGAAGGATCACCATTTTTTTATTTGCATTCTGCAGGCAATAATCCACACAAAGGAAATCAACCAATTAGACTTTGGTCCTTGACTTTAAAAGAAGTAAATAATTATACCACCTTGTCCCCGGAAGACATTTAGTTCATACCCAATTCCATTTCTAGGGTGATAATGGATTACAGGATTGTCCTAGACTTCCTCCTTATGGGTGAAGACACAGTTGTCCAATCAATATATCTTACTATAACTGGCTTGAAACCCTGGTGGTGTAGTGGTTAAGAGCTCGGCTGCCAATCAAAACCCTATGGGGTAGTTCTGCTCTGTCCTATAAGGTCACTATGAGTTGGAACCAACTGGACAGCACCTAACAACAACAACATAACTGAATTAATGTCTTTGTCCAGGTGGAAACCTAAGGATATGTAAACCTAAGGAAAAAGACACTTGGTTTTCTAAGGTAGACTCTGACGGTCTAAAAAGAAATTTGGGTCTGAGATCCTGAGAAGCACAACTGAAGTCAATATTGTAGGCTGTCCTCACAGTGCTTCTTGGAGTCTTCTGGATAACAGATGTAATTAAGTGCTGTATTGGCAAGCTGAATGAATTTTGTCCCAGTTCTATCAGACAAATTCATTAGAATTTCAACAGAGTGGCATACTCATGGATAATTCTGCAAAAGTCAAGACAGTTTAGAAACAAAGGATGAGTAATATTGGGCAACAATTTTCTATGAGTCTCTTGTGTTTCTACAGGTTTCATGAGTAAGGCACCAACTGCCTCTTGTTCTGGGTTACCTTTTCAAGAATGTCTGAAGAGTGAACTGCCTTGGAAAACAGTGTTTTCCTCAGAATCGAAGAGCAAAATTGCTTGCAGCTCTGGAACATAAAGACAATGCCTCCTTTGGAGCAAAGGGGACACGTGCTTATATTCCATAATAAGAGATTCAGGTTCCCTACGCTCAGGACTCCTCTTCTGTACCATATCCCCACCACATGTGTAGGCATCATGTGGTTCTCATTTCATCACCTGGTAGGGTTTGCTGTTAATAATAATCCTCCTTTTGACTGATTAGAAGTTTCATGTCTTCTACCAACATTCATAGAAGTGTGGCAGACAAAATTGATTGCTTGCAAGGAGGATAAAATCTCAGACTCTTCACAGACATGGATATTAAAATTCTACCTGCATAATTCAGAGAAAAGAAGCACCACCACCTCCAGATGTGTCAACTCACCAGTATCTGATTACAGCTACCATTAAGTACATGATTTACAGGCTATGAGTAAATGAACTAATTGGATAATTACTCTAATGGACCATTATATCTATCAGCAATGCCAGGAGCATCCTTAAAACCTTACTCAAAAGAACTATTGTTATTCTGAATAGTATAGGATCAGATGTCTTTTAAGGTCAGTGGTCAGGATGGCTAGAGGTCCAGAGAAAGGTGAACATTTATGGGAACACAAAAGTAAGCCTCAGCTATGGCAGAATATTACTGGACAATGCGGCATTTATCATTATTTTTTGTTGGCCCGAATAAGACAGATTTTTTTTATTTTAAGAAGGAGGGGTAGGGGAATTCAAATTATTCATGGAACAGTTGGTTTGAACTGGGCAGAAAAAAGAAACAGCACCATGTTATCGTTATAGGTGTTGATGAGTTCTGTTAAATAATGCCACTTGCAAATTGATGTCTATAAAACCTGTACTAGGATATCCGGAATGTGTTTATGTCCACAAATCAGTAGCAATTCAGAATCACTGATCAATGGCCTCTGTTCTCCCCTCTAGTCACTGGGAATGTGTGGTGCATGACTAAAGGCCATTTTTGTTGGAAATAAATAAAAAATGATACTGTAGTTTTAACTGATGTATGATATGTCAAATATTACTTTAATCTCTCTTTTGTAGTTATGTATAGCCTTAGTGGAGCCCTGGTGGCACAGTGGTTAAGAGCTCCTCTGCAAAACAAGAGCTCAGCAGTTTGAATCCACCAGCTGCTCCTTGGAACCCTATGGGACAATTCTACTCTGTCCTGTAGGGTCACTATGAGCAGTAATCTACATGACAGCAATGGGATTGGTTTTGGTTCTACAGTCCTGGTGGCGCAGTGGTTAAGAGCTATGGCTACTAACCAAAAGGTTGATATTTCAAACCCACCAGCCCCTCCTGAGAACCCTAATGGGGCAGTGCTACTCTGCCCTGTAGGGTCACTATGAGTTGGAATTGACTGGATGGCAACAGGTTTGGTTTTCTTGGTTTTTCATAACAACAAAAGGGTTGTAAATTCATTGATAGGATTCAAAGAAAACCAGATAATGTAGGCAATGACCCAAAGGATGAGAGAACATTTTGGGGCACTGATTTGAAGCCTCTAATTAATATAATATCTTCTAAAAATTATTGGAAAGGAAAATAAATAAACTGGGCTTTAGAGATATTTCATACTGTTATAATTTTTAAAAGTTTCAAATGACTGCAGATGACAAAGAAACAAATTGAGAAGCAAATATATGGTTAAGGGACTTGAGATAGAACATTGTTACTATTAGCAGGCTTTGTAGCAATCATCCCTACTCCCCATTTTACATTTCAAATTCACATGGTTAGGGTGGTAAGAGATTTCGCCTTTTGAATAAAATAGTGCAGACTATGTTTTAAGACAAATTTTAAAATGATATCTGTGATTTGTGTGGCTAGAGGAGATTGACTGAAGTCAGAGGATGTATTATGAAAAAGGTTACCCTGAGATCTACGATCCATTTTCTCCTTTACTGCAGGCACCTTTGGAAAGAAAGATGGATGATTCAATCGTCTCTGAAAATATGCTAAAGAGAGGTCTTTAACAACATGCTGGTATTTACAAGCAAAATGAACCTGGTTTGAGTAGGATAGTTTATGGTAAACAAACTGTTAATCCATAATTTTTTTTGAGGGGGGGAGCATTATGCCCAAGAATATGTCACACAAACTATTGGTACGTAAAATGAAGATGTTTCTTGACCAAAACAGCTCTCTTTTACACAAGTAATGACGTCGTATATTGTTTAGAAAACTCATATATTAAATCCGGCCTTTTGTATGCCCTATTGAGCCAAGTCAAACACTGGAAAACTGTTTTGGCAACTCTAGTCTTACTGCTACTTTACCTGTGCCTCATGACTACACATATTTTGAAATTATTAGTAAAGTTTTATATTGGTGAAATCTTAGGTCCTTGTATATAATCTGATAATCTAATCTTCCATGTTAGCTCAATGTGTAATTTATTGAAAGGCAGAATACGGTCAAGCTGAATGACATAAGCTTCAAATGGAGAAGTTTGTTTCTTTGTATGTGTATGTTTGTTCATTTGTTTGTTTGTTTAAGGGTTAGGAAAGAAGATTGGTTTTGGTAAAGGAGAGGATGGAAAATGCCCACCCATCTCTGCTGTAAGTATAAATCTTGGCTTTTCCCACCTGGGGTTTATGATTCATCTGTTTGCTCAGAAATAAGAAGGATGGTGTTTTAAGAGACTTCATGTTATAATTACTAAACAAAACATACAATTTACTGAGTCTACTTTCATTTCATATATTGATTTATGGTGGGAGAATGGGCTATTATTCCAAGGAACAAAAGACAATGTAATAATAAATTTACAAACCAAAAAAGTTACAGCAAAATTATATTTGCCTATAAACAGAGATTTTTTTTTCCCCTAATTGCAATAATCTACTAACTTCCAACCAAGCCACTTTTCTTATTTGTGAGGTTTTTGATTCTTGATTTACTCTTTTCTATTACTTTTCTGGGAAACCCTGGTGGTATAGTGGTTAAGTGCTACAGCTGCTAACCAAAGGGTCGGCAGTTTGAATCCACCAGGCGCTCCTTGGAAACTCAATGGGGCAGTTCTACTCTGTCCTATAGGGTCGCTATGAGTCGGAATCGACTCGACGGCACTGGGTTTTTTGGTATCACTTCTCCGTAGCATCAATTTTCATACAGATGGATTTTGTCACACCCTGGTCTCTAAATTCCTTTAGCTTATTAACTAAATGACCTATTCGTTTTCTGTATCTCCTCAGCGCACAATCCCATGGCCATATTTTAGACCCTATTAAGAAATGAAACAGAGTTTCTGTAAAATAAGAGTTGTGTTCAAAGTCAAAGATTTGTAAATCAGGAAGCACCAAAATGAATGTTCAAAATGGTGTTCCGAAGAGGGAGCATAAGCTCATGTGTTTTATCAGAACTTTGTACAAGGTGCTGAAAGAGTACACGGGTACGTGTCATTGGTTGACATTCAACATACTCTGTAAGACTCATTTATCAAGAATTTCTGTTGGCTGGGGTACTCAAATTTAGCCACAGTTTCCTGTGCTCCAGAATTGGTTTACTTAAAGGAACATCTTTAAGACCAGCCCTAGGGACTACCAGTTATTCAGTCAAATCTAGACAACCATGGTCAGGACTTCCATCATCAGGCAAAGGTAAAAGAGTAGTAGGATTAAGCAGGCTGCTGCAAATGCAGATGAATGTGCAGAGGGGATAAAAGAAGAATTTCGTAAGAAGTGAATCAGTTAACAGAGAGATGCTGTGTAAAAGTAGAATTTATTAAGGATTCTACCAAATGTGGGACGAGCACGTCTAAATCATCTCCCATACAGTGTTCGCAGTGATTTCAACCAGTTTGGCAGTAGCTGAAACTGCTCTCAAGCAAGGTGGATAGGTTCTGACTACAGGATCTAACTGTAGAGTATAATATCCAATAGGGCTTTGCTGATATCCATGTGACTGAGTAAGAGTCCTAGGGCATTTCCATTTCTTTCACGAACAAATAATGAGAAAGGTCTAACACAGCTAGGTAGACTTAAAGCCAAGAGATTGTTTAGAGTCCTCTTAAGTTTGTGGAAATGTTCTACTTGTTCAGGAGTCCATTGCAGAAGCTCTGGGCTCTCTGTTTTAAGCAATGTGTAGAGTGGTTGAGCAATCAAAGAAAATTTTGGAATCTATTTGCAGCAGTTGCCACAAAGGCCTCAAAACCTCTAAGCTGTTTTTTGGTTTGGGTTTTCTATTCTGCCAGGAATGGCTAAAAATGGTATGATTTCTTTGTGGATTTAACTGAATCCCCTGTGAAATTAGAATATAGCCTAAATACTTAACTTAGTTTTTAACAAATTGAAGTTTTTCCTTAGATGCTTTGCTTTCAAGAAGCTAAGCAATTAAGCAGATACACAGAATCTTCTTCATAGTTTGAGGGATTCCTGGAACAAAGTAGCAAGTCATCAACATATTGAATGAGGAGAAAATTATTTGGAAACATTAAGCCCTCTAAATCAGCTCTTAAGACTTGGGAGAAATAGCTGGGAGATTCAGTGACGCCCTGAGGTATGATGGACCAAGCATACAGGCATTAGTCCCAAATGAAGGTACTTAAATATTGATTACCAGGGTGGACCAGGATACTAAAGAAAGCATTAGGTTCCTTAACTGGAAAAATTAGGGTATTACATGGGCTAGTACAAGGTACTATTAGCTGTTTATTAGTAATTTCCTTAACTACAAGGGTTAAACCTTGATTTGCCTTCTGTTTAGAGTCAATTTGAACTTTAATTGGTTGTGCACTACGTATCCTTCCCACATTTGTGGAGGACGAAGCCCACAAGATTGGAGATGGAGAGAATTACAATGGGTGCTCTTTTTCTGAATAGAGGAATCCTTATCCATCGTCAAAACCTCTAAATGACATAAGAGGTCTATTTCAGGTTTGTCTGGAAATTGTAGGGTTATCTTTTTATCAAAGATTATAGAGCAGTCTCACTCATATAATAAATCTTATCCTAAAAGATTAACAGGTGTATTATCACATAAGAGGAAGGAGTGGCCTGCAGATAAAGGTCCTAAGGACGTAGACACTAGCATAGATTGAGGTGTATAGTGGATTTACAACAGTGCATTTTCCAGTGGCCAGGTATCTTGCAATAATGGCATACTCCAGAAGAGGGTGATGCAGGATTGTGGCCTCTAAAATGAATTTGCAGCTGTTGGAGTTGCAGAACCATAACGTAATTTGGTTTCTTACATTAATCTGTTTGAAGAGTATGGACCATATTTTTAGCTATGTTGTTATAGTTGTTGTTAGGTGCTGTTGAGTCAATTCTGACTCATAGCAACCCTACGCACAACAGAACGAAACACTGTCCAGTCCTGTACCATCCTTAAAATTGTTGCTATGCTTGAGGTCATTGTTGCAGCCACTGAGACAATGCATCTCCTTGAGGGCTTCCTCTTTTTCACTGGCCCTCTACTTTACCAAGCATTATGTCTTTCTCCAGGGATTGATCCCTTCTGATAACATGTCCAAAGTATGTGAGATGCAGTCTCACCATCCTTGCTTCCAAGGACCATTCTGATTGTACTTCTTCCAAGACAGCTTTGTTTGGCAGTCCATGGTATATTCAGCATTCTTTGTCAAAAGCACAATTCAAAAGTATCAATTCTTCTTCAGTCTTCCTTATTCATTACTCAGCTTTCACATGTATATGAGGCAATTGAAAATACCATGGCTTGGGTCAGGTGCGCCTTAGTCGTCAAGGTGACATCCTTGCTTTTCAACTCTTTAAAAAGATCTCTTGCAGCCTATTTGCCCAATGTGGTGGATATTTTGATTTCTTGACTGCTGCTTCCATACGTTTTAGTTGTGGATCCAAGTAAAATGAAACCCATGACAAACTCAATTTCTCTGTTTATTGTGATGTTGCTTATTGGTCTGGTTCGAGGATTTTTGTTTTCTTTATGTTGAGGTGTAATCCATTCTGAAGTATGGTGAAAGGACACATCCCTGATGCACACCTTTCCTGGATTTAAACCATGAAACATCCTCTTGTTCTGTTTGAATGACTGCCTCTTAATCCACGTACAGATTCCTCATGAACACAATTAAGTGCTCCGGAATTCCCATTCTCTGCAATGTTATCCCTAATTTGTTGTGATCCACACAGTCAAATGCCTTTGCATAGTCAATAAAACACAGGTAAACATCTTTCTGGTAATCTCTGCTTTCAGCAGGATCTATCTGACATCAGCAATGATATCCCTGGTTCCATATCTTCTAAATCTGACCTGAATTTCTGGCAGCTCCCTGTGGATATAATGCTGCAGCAGCTTCCGCATGATCTTCAGCAAAATTTTCCTTTATGTGATACTAATGTTAAGCCTTAATTAAAATGCAGAATTTGTCTTTAAATTTTTGAGGGTCCTGGATGGATTTTAGAGACTCTTTAGCTATTGCTGTTAATTTGGGTTTAGGCCAGGGAGAGACAGTAATTACGTGGGGCTTGTTTTCTGGATCTTCAACCAGGTTAACCTTAAAGGGCATCTGAGACACCAGGGGAGGTTTAGGGTCAAGAGACACATCATCATTTGCAAATGATATTTCAGACAGATCAAGATCCTTTCCAGGATATGGAGGGAGGGTAGGGTATAAATATAGAAGATGAGCGGGGGGGGGGGGTCAGAAGGAATGGAATTGTGTGTTTCTTCCTTAAAAGACTTATTAATCTTGGTTAATTTGGGTACCATATCTTATAAAGAAGCCAATTTAGAATCATTGACACATTTTTTAAAGCTTCTAAATACCATTTTAAGAAGCAGTACACTTTCAAGAACTAATGGTATTGAAAGAAGGAGTCCATGCTGTACTGAAGGTACTGGCAAAAAACAAGGTTCCAGGAATTGATATTTCAAAAGAAGGATGTAGCGCTGGAGGAGCTCACTCACTTATGCCAAGAAATTTGCAAGACAGCTACCTGGCCAACTGACTAGAAGAGACCTATATTTGTACCCATTCCAAAGAAAGGTGATCCAACAGAATGCAGAAATTATCAAACATTATCATTCATATCGCACACAAGTAAAATTATGCTGATGATAATTCAAAAACTATTGTAGTAGTACATCAACAAGGACTTGTCAGAAATCCAAGCCAGATTCAGAAGAGGATGTGAAATGAAGGATATCATTGCTGATGTCAGATGGTTCTTGCCTGAAAGCAAAGAATACCAGAAAGATGTTTACCTGTGTTGTATAGACTATGCAAAGGCATTTGACTGTGTGGATCATAACAAATTATGGACAACATTATGAAGAACAAGAATTCAAGAGCATTCATTTGTGCTTATGTGCAACCTGTACGTAGACCAAGAAGCAGTCGTTGGAATACAGCAAGGGGATACTGCATGGTTTAAAATCAGGGAAGTTGTATATCAAGGTTGTGTCTTTTCAACATACTTATTCAATCTGTATGCTGAGCAAATAATCCTAGAATCTGGACTACATGAAGAAGAACTCGGCATCCGGATTGGAGGAAGACTCATTAACAACCTAAGCTATGCAGATGACACAACCTTGCTTGTTGAAACGAACAGAACTTGAAGCATTTGCTGATGAAGATTAAGTCTTCAGTATGGATTACACCTCAACATAAAGAAAACACAAATCCTCACAACTGGACCAATAAGCAACATAATGATAAATAGAGAAAATATTGAAGTTGTCAAGGATGTAATTTTACTTAGATCCACAATCAATGCCTTTGGAGGAAGAAGCCAAGAAATCAAAGAATTTATTGCATTGGGCAAATCTGTTGCAAAAGACCTCTTTAAAATATTGAAAAGGAAAGATGTCACTTTGAGGACCAAGGTACACCTGAACCCAAGCCATGATATTTTCAATCACTTCATATGCATACAAAAAGATAGATAATGAATAAGTAAGACCGAAGGAAAAATGACGTCTTTGAATTATGGTGTTGGCAAAGAATACTGAACATACCATGGACTGTCAGAAGAATGAACAAATCTGTCTCGGAAGAAGTACAGCTAGAGTGGTTCTTGGAAGCAAAGATGGCGAGACTTTGTCTCTCATACTTTGGATATGTTGTCAAGAGGGATAATTCCCTACAGAAGTACATCGTGTTTGGTAAGGTAGAGGGTCAGCAAGAAAGAGGAAGACTGTCAATGAGATGGGTTGACACAGTGGCTGTAACAATGGGATCAAACATAGCAACGATTTTGAGGATGGCACAGAACTGGGCAGTGTTTCTATCAAACTTAGGTTTGCTATGAGCTAGAACTAACCAGATGGCACTTAACAAAACAACAAATATCAGTTAAAACAAGTGTCTTAAAACTTTTGCTTAGTTCTACAGTTATCTACTTAAAATCTCAGGTATACCAATTTTCCCAATTCAAATGAACCCAAAAGTGGCCTCCAGCCACCAACTGTATTTGGTCAGGGAAAGCAAGAGTTCTAAATACAAACGTTACTGAGGCCCATAAGTCTTGGACATGTAGAAGGAGATCTGCTAGGGTAATCTGCAGGCTTAGATCCGGCAGAACCCATGACTACACAAAAAGACAGATACAATCTTCTGCAGACACAAACCAAAACCTGAATGAAAGAAAGCTGAGTTACAGTGTAACAAGATGGAGTTCAATGATCTGAGAGAACTCACCAAACAGCTTCCAAGGCGCCTCGTGGAAATGGGAAACCTGAAAGGGCTCAGTAATATCCTTCACCCATGTCTGATGAGAGCTTCAAGACAGCAAGCTGGTCTCTTCTGTCCCACTTCTGACACCAAATAATGGTTATAAATGAAGTAGACTTTCTGTAAAATATAAACCTGTTTCTGTTGAGTCAATTCTGACTCACAGTGACCCTGTAGGACAGAGTAGAACTGCCCCATAGAGTTTCCAAGGAGCATCTAGTGGATTCCGATTGTCAGCCTTTTGGTTAGCAGCCTACGGTCTTAACCACCGCACCACCAGGACTCCTATAAAATAATAGTTTTATTCAGATTCAAAGATTTGCAAATTGAGAAGCATCAAAATGAAAGTACAAAATGGTATTCCAAAGGGGAGCAGAAGGGTACAACTTTTACCAGAACTACATACAGGGTGAAGAAAGAGTATGGTGTGCTTGACTGAGTATATTTGATTGGTTGACGTTCAACATGCTTTGTAAAACTTATTTATCAAGAATTTTTATTGTCTTGGGTACTCAACCTTAGCCACAGTTTCTTATGTCCCAGAGATGTTTCCTGCAACGATTGGGGTGGGCCAGCTCAGAATCTTGCTGAATAAGTTACAGTCAAAACCTGCAAAAGCTGTAAGGTGTGTAAGATGGAAACCTGTCAGAGAAGGAAAACACAAATATTTTCCACTAAAATGAGCAATAGAAAAGTGGTAAGACTGCACCTTGTCAAAGGCAGAAAACTTACAAGACCCAGAAAATCAAGACAGTCCTGTCAAGTTCCAGCTGTCACAGATTGCACTGTATTTTGGTCAAGAGTGTAGTCAATGGTCATGTACTCTCAACAGCAGAAGCAGAGGTCCAGGATGAATAGAGTCGGATTCAGATCTGTGCCAGCCATTTTAGTTATGTAAATGCCTCAATTTTAGAGTGCCCTTTCACTACACTGACATCGTAAATAGAAGTACCGTTTCTGAAATACCCAATTTAAGCCTTCTACCCTTCTCTATTTCTTGCTCATTTAACTTAATACATTTTCGAAACCTCTTAGCTGCAATTCAATAGTACTAAAAGTTTTCATAAGCCCATTGCTAAAACTCACTTTGTGGTAAAGTATGACTTGCACTGTATTTATCTCACTTTGATGGTCATTATTTATCTCACTTGATTCTTATATTTTGTTGCAAAAAAATAATTATATTTGATCAGCAGGTCCTTTCCCAGCCTCTGGCAATTTTACATGATAAACACCATGTTAACTTTCTTAAATCTAAAATATGTCAAATTATGAAACACATCTGGCCGTGAGCATTTCAGACAAAGGACTCTGTACCAGGAAACCAACATGTATTTGAACTCATAAACCACCCAACCCTCATGGAGACTCAAATTCCTTGTGTTCAATCACTTTTTGTTTTATTGTCAACATTCACCATCTTTCTTCTATTCCTCCTTACCCTGTTCAGAATAGCAAGTCCACCATTATAACGACCAAACACAAAATTTTCCCCTCCTGTTACACTCATCTGGAAAGAGAAATAACAGAAGAAAACATTCCATTTGTCTTTTCTCTGCCTTCATCTCAGCACATGAAATAATAGGACCGGATCCACTGCATTCACTTCAAATTTGTCATGAGAAAGAAACCACAGTCATTCAACACCCCTCCTTGGTGATGGTAAACTCCCCAAGGGAAGCATTTTGTATTTACTTCGTTCTCCTCCAACTCAAACACCTTCTCCCCAATTACTCTCCAGTGATGACAAACATACCCCCATCCATTATCGAAGTAATTGAAGGACTTATGCTGGAAATCTCACTCCTTTCCCTCATCAAACCTTTAAGTTTATCCCCAGTTCTTCCATCTCGATCATGCTTAATTTCCTCATAACACATATTAACCTGGAATTACCTTATTTAAGCATTTGTTTACTTGATTATAGTATGTCTTCATTCCAACTGAATTAGAAGGTACAGTGAAGGGAAGAATAGCTTTTGTTTTCTTCCCTCTGGTATCCTTAGCTAGTATAGAAGAGTAGGTGCTTGAAGAACTCGGTAACTTAATTCAATCTTGGAATCTATTTTGTCACAATCTACTAAAAACCAACTCCTAATTGCAGGAGAAATGTCTAATTTAATATAAAGACAGAGTAAGTATTTTGCCTTGTGTGCCAACAATTTTTAAACAAATGCCTTCAATTTTGTTTATCCTTTAGCAAAAATGGGCACTTGGTAAAAGAAGTCGTATTTACTTTTCTTGGAAGAATTTCAGTTTGGCTTATATTGAATTACCTGAAGCTGCATAGCATTTTCAAGATGTAAAAATAAAACTTTGGATGCATCACTCACACCAGATTGAAATTCTCCTCTTGATGTATGTAACACTTTGTGAGGCTGCCAGATACGGTATGTGGTTCTCCCTTATTTGATCTTATACTTAATCACTGTTTAGCTGAGAGAGCTGATTAACCTAATTTCCTTTTGCTTGGGAATCACTTGTTTTAGTTTAGACACCTCGAGCATACAAACAAAGTCATTAAGTGTTTTAATTAAGTTCAATGTATTTTGCACAAGATCCTCCCAAAAGGCTATGTTTGTGGTTATATTTGTTAAAAAAAGAAGCAGGCGGAGGAGTGATGATGAAGAAACGGGCGAAAAAACTAAAGGCTCGCAATCTCCAGCTTTAGCTTATATACTGCAAAACTAGGACCAAGAAGTTATATCACCAGCCTTTCTTTATAGCTTCTGCCTGGAATACACAAGCTTCGAAGCACATTCTGGGGAGTTTTGTTATCTTTCCCCAGACGCTGAATTCAGGGACAGCACAATTTCACATTTTGTAAAACTGCCACCCAGGGCTCCAGGCTCTTCTTTTAGCATCCTCTTTCCCAGTCAGTATCTCACATTTCCGGCTATCCCCTGTCTCCAGATACCTTGATTGTCCTTATTATTGATTCGCACTTTAGAGTCAAAGTATTTTGTTTCCCCTTTCTCCAACAAGACTGTGTTTCCTTTAATAACTTTCCGCCTTATTCTAAGATGGAGCTGCAGAGCAAAATTGTTCTAATTACTTATCGAAGCCTAGGGAAAAACAGAAGATTCAAAAATTTTCCTACTCTACACCCACATATCCAGCTTCTTGGCCAAAGAATTTAATTTTTGGAGAAAAAGCTATCACATAGTCAAAAACAGAAAATGTGCTGCTACACACAGAATTACATGCTCATTTCTTGGAACACGTAAGAAATGGAAGAAGTTATATCCTGCAGTATCTCCCTTCTCAGTGTCTAACACCCATCAATCAAAAAAGCAACTATAATATTTAAAATAATGGTCATCCGTAATTTACTTGGAGGCCTGGTGGCACAGTGGTTAGGAGATACAGTTTCTGGGTGGTACAAGGGCTTTGCAATCAAATCTACCCCACAGCACCATGAGAGAAAAGCATAGCAATTTGCCTCGGAAGGGTCACCACCAAGATAACACCATGGAGTTACTCTACTCTGTAACGCATGAGGTCTCCGTGAGTTAGAATGGACTCAATGGCCTTTTTTTTTTTTTTTTTAATAAGTTACTTCACTGTGAAGTTTCCCCTGGAAATACATTTTTCTCAGAGCCAGGTGATTGGGCCTGCTTGGGCCTTTACCATATGTATTACACTGGACCATATAATATATGGCTCATTTTTCTGCCTTCTTCATTGTAACATGGGCTCCTTGAGGGCACTGAGGGTGCCCTTTACCCCCAAAAGTATCAACATTAGTGCTCTGATTAAACAACCAAAACTCTTTTGACCTTTTTGGAGTTTGTTAATTCTTCCTACGAATAATATCCTAGACTATAAAACATTCTAGAGGCTTGTTGACAGTTTTAAGAGTTTAGGTGCACAAGTAAAATAATAAAAAGAAGCTTCTGTCAGGACAAAAGGAGAAGGATGAGGACAAATGTAATATATTGAACTATTATGTGCCAGACACTATTTAAGCTCATACTGATGTGATTTGGCTTTATAAGGTAGTGTCTTAGTTATCCAGTGCTGCTATAACAGAAATACCACAGGAGGATGGCTTTAACATGCAGAAATTTATTCTCTCACAGCCTAGGAGGCTAGAAGTCAGAATTTCAGCTCCAGCGTAAAGCTTTCTCTCTCTGCTGGTTCTGGAGAAAGATCCTTGTCATCAATCTTCCCCCAGTCTAGGAGCTTCTCAGCACAGGGATCCTGAGTCCAAAGGACATACTCCGCTCTCAGCTGTTATTTTTTTGGTGCTATGAGGCCCCACTTCTCTCTGATTGCTTCTCTCTTTTATATTTCTAAAGAGATTGACTCAAGATATATCCTAATCCTATAGATTGAGTCCTCCCTCATTACCATAACTGCCTCTTATCCCACCTTATTAACATATAGAGGTTAGGATTTACAACACATAGGATAATCGCATCAGATCACAAAATGGTGGCAACCACACAATAATGGGAATCATGGCTTAGCCAAGTTGACACATATTTTTGAAGCATACAATTCAACCTCAATAGCATTCCACCCTTTGACCTCCCCAAAATTTATGTCCTTGCCACATGTAAAACACATTTACACCATCATATCATAGCAAAAGTCTTAAATCAAATTCCTGTTCATCTATGAAGCCTAGAATACAAGTTTTCTGTTTCCAATCTACAATGATAGAACAGAAACAAGGTAGATATTTCCATTACAAATGGGAGAAATTGGAGGGTAAGAAAGAATGGCAGGCACCAAGCAAGGCAAAAAAAAACCTCAACAGAACAAACTATATTAGCTCTCAAGGCTTAAAAATAATCCTCTGTTCTCTGAGTCTATCTAGGCAGTGACCCTGCCCACCAGGCACTGGGTATTGGCCACACACTGCAGACTCTGGGTACAGGCCCCTCGGTCCTGGGCTTCAGCTCTGCCTTCAAGGCCCACTGGGACAACAGCTCTGCTCCCTTGGATTTGGGCAACCGCATCCTCCTAGTCTGTCTGAGTGGTGACCATAGCCCCCACGGCCCTGACAGGCCCCATTCTTCTGCTTCTTGGGCATGGCAGCCCCTCCCCCTCAGCTTTGGGCAGTAGATCCAACCCCATCCTGCTGGCAGTCATGAAAGACAGCCCCACACTCCAGAACCTAGTAGAAGATCTGACTCTTTGAAACCTAGGAAGCTGTGGCTTCACACTTTGAAACCCCGGAGGCCATGGCTTTACCCTTTGAGACCCCAGAGGTCAAGGTTCTACCCTTTGAGACTGAGGCAGTTCTGCTTCCTGTGTTTCTCATCTCTTCAGTTTCTGTTTCCTTGTTCCTTGGCCTCTCTGCCCCTTTGCCCCTTTGGGCTGGCTCAGCATCTGCCCTGCTTGGGCAACTGTTCCAAAGCTCTTTAGCTCTACAGATAAATGCCTGGAGGTAACCAACTTTGCCAGTGAACCTCATCCAGAAGTTATTCAGCTCTTTTGCTCCATGCGTTGGCAAGCCTAGCTCTGCTAATAAGTATCTAGAGGCACCCCACTGCACCAGGAATCCTCCTAAACAAAGGCAATCAGCACTCTTGCTCCATGGGTCGGCTCCTGCATTGTCTTGCTCCAGTCTCCTGGTTCTGCTGCTGTCTTTTCTCAGCTGCTGCTTCTCACCATCTGTGCCATCTCCAGTGTTACAACTCTCGTCGCTTCCTTCTTAGCCCTCATCAGAATTGTCTTTGATGTCCATAATTCCATCAACAGTCTCTTTAAGGCAATCTAGGCTTTTACTCTTAGGTACTTTAAAACTCTCGAAGCCTCCACCCATTCGCAGTTTCAAAACCATTTCCATGTTTTAGGTTTTAGGTATCTGTTATAGCAGCATCCCACTCCCGGTACCAAATTCTATCTTAGTTATCTAGTGCTGCTATAACAGAGATACCACAAGTGATGACTTTAACAAAGAGAAATTTATTCTTTCACAGTTTAGGAGGCTAGAAGTTTGAAATCAGGGTGTCAACTCTAGGGGAAGGCTGTCTCTATCAGCTCTGGAGGGATGTCCTTGTCATAAATCTCCCTCTGGTCTAGGAGCTTTTTGGTGCAGGGACTCCAGGTCCAAAAGATATGCTCTGCTCCCAGAGCTTCTTTCTTGGTGGTATGAGGTCCCACTTCTCTCTGCTCACTTCTCTTTTTTATATCTCAAAAAGTATTGACTCAAGATACAATCTAGTCTTAAATTGAGTTCTGCCTCATTATCATAACTGCCTCTAATCCTGCCTCATTAACATCATAGGGGTTAGGATTTACAACAGGTAGGATAATCATACCAGATCACAAAATGGTGGCCAACCACACAATACTGGGAATTACGGCCTAGCCAAATTGGCACATATTTTTGGGCACACAATTCAATCCATATCAGGCAGTCATTATTATTACCAATGGGTGAGTTGACTCTCAGGGAGTTAAACCACTATTTAAAGTCTTCAAATTGCTTTCTGGCATACCCAATGGTGGTTGAAGGTAAAGTTTTAAAAATAAATTCACTGTTAAAAGATATAGTTTGAGTACCTAAAGTAACTTTGAGGAAAGTAATTATGATCATCAAAGAAGCAGTTCATCATTACTAAAAGTGTGGGTTAAATTGTTGAAAAATATGGTTGACCAAAATATTGAAACAGGGCTGTTATCTAGAAGTTCATTAAAAAATGAGCTAAAGCTAAAACACCATCTCATCTATAAACAAGGAAACGATAATTTGCCTCTATTAGAGGATGGCAATTGTCCGTGAAATAGCAGGTGAACTAGTTCATGAATGCTGAGTGTGTAACATGGATGGATGACTTGCAAAGTGGGCTCATTTCAGAAAAATGACAGGGAGGCTTTGAGGGTAGCAGCTTCATAATGCTACACTCAAATGGACCTCTGTTCACATTCATCCAGACACATTGTTTAAAATGAATATTTTATAACAATTTACATTCAATACAGCCGATCATTCTAAACAACTTGTATATATGGACAATTACTTGCCCAACTTTTAAAAGTTAGTTAAGTGGTAAAATAGAAGTGGACACGAAGCCTGTCACATCAGGGTCTGCGTTGTTTCCTCAATACTCCTCTCAAGCCTGTACTTTTCATTTGTATTCTTATTACAAAATATCCTTCCTTGCCCCTGACAAGTGTTTAAACGGAAATTTCCTAACAATCATTGCACATTATATATTCACAAATCTTCTCTGTAAAACAATTTTCTACAATATTAAGAGACGTTAAATAAGCCACTGCAAAATACCCAACTTTTAAATGATGATCAAAAGTAGTTTTAGGTTGTAAATTATATTAAAATTAGATGTAAGAGTTTTATAGTCTTTTGATGCTCAATTAGCTTTATGTAAATTTAAAGTATTCCAGACTCAGAATTCAATCTAGATGGATTCAAGATGAGTTAATTATCTATATTGTCAATCAAGAATGATTTCAAACAAGGTTTAAAACGAAAAAATAAAAGCATAGTGTCTTCCATTAACTCTTTCTAATGTACCTTTTTAAAAAAGTAATTCAGAAAGACAGAAATTGGCCCAAGAAGGAAGATTGAAAATGCCTGGTGTGTACAAAAAAAAAGAATATATATATATATATATATATATGTAGATATGTGGGTATATTTAAATAAATTTTAACACTATAAAACCAAAATGTCTTCATCAGTGATAACTTTTAGCTAAAATAAAAATAATGGACATAAGATCATTTTAGTAAGACATAGGAAAAGGAGATCTTTAAATAAATAAAAATAATGGACATAAGATCATTTTAGTAAGAAATAGGAAAAGGAGATCTTTAAATACAGTACTGCAATTCATTTAATTATTTCAAAAGAGCGTTGGGAAATATATTCCCTTCAGACTTTAGGTTAAACAGATATAATTTCAATAATAGCCACTTAAAAGGGAGAAATAGAGTTTCCAAAAGCAAAGTCAAAGCCACTGCTGTCAAGTCCAACTCATAGCAACCCTATAGGACAGAGTAGAACTGTCCCTTAGTTTCCAGGGAGCATCCAGTGGATTTGAACCTCCAACCACTTGGTTAGGGGCCAAACTCTTAACCACTATGCCACCAAGGTTTCTGAAACAGAGTTTACAGATTCCAAAATAGTAAGAGAATCATGTAATAAAATTTTATCTATAGAAGACAGAAAATACAAAAATAACATGAACATATAAAATGATATGGAAAAAATAAATCCCAATATATAATGTTTTCATATCAATGAAAATGCAAAATTACTTAAAGATGTATGATAATCCAAATAGTACTTATCCAGATTGTAAGATGTAGTAAAAATTGTCCTTAGAGGAACATTTTTACTTTTAAGTGCTTAAGAAAAATGTATAGCACTTAACTGATTATAGTTGAAAAGCAAAGGGATGTTGCTATTAATAAAATAGACATCCAATATAAAAAAGCAAGAAAAAGATAGACTAAACCAAAGAAAGAAACAAGTAAATTATCTGTAAGTTATTGAAAAACTGCTGAAATAGAAACCAAATACATAATAGAAGTGATCAACAAAGGCGAAAGACAGTCCTTTGAGGAAAAATTTAAAAAAATGAACTTGTGTTTCTGAGCAGCAATTTTATGATGTTAGTGTCATTTTTTTCCGCTAATATCCCTTTAGACACATAAGTGACAAAACAGCTTTGCGTTTTCCATTATTCCTTCTATGTAAATCATAGTGATATAGTCCATAATTCCATACACTCTTCACTTCTACTCTATTTTTGAATCAGAGTAGTAACTTTTCATTATGAAGACAGCCCAAGTAGACAATAGTAGGAATGAAAACTGGGATATAATCTCATACATCATTATTTATTATAAAATTTTAATCGGTAGAATAACCCAGTGTTAGCACAAAAGTTGACAAACCAACCAGTGAAACAGGCTGGAGAACCAATCGCAGCCTTGGTTCTTGACAAGAGAAGTGCTGCAATTTAGGTTAAGGTTAGACAATTCCACCAAAAGTACTGAGACAATTTGTCAATAATACAGAACCAAAATGTACCACAACACCAAGCAATACATAAAAATAAATTTGAAAAGCAAGGTTGTTTAAACTTTTAAAAGAAAACTACAAGCTATACTTATGTTTTGGGGACTATGAAAAACAATTAGGGAATAACTGATAAATTTGACTATGTCATCACCTTAAATTTCAGCTCTTCAAAATATTCCCTAACGTGGAAAATAAACTAGATTATTATTCACAATATATAATAGAATCTACAACTCAGAAAGAAAAAGATAAGCAATTCCCTTCTTATGTATCCACCTAAGAGACAAATCTCACACAAAATACTCATGAATGAATCACTGTTTATGAAAGTAATATTAATAATAATGGTACAACCTAATATACAACTTTTTTGTATATTAATATAATGTTACAGTGATCTACAATGAAATTGAATTAATTGAATATCTCCACATGCCAAGGTCGATGAATCTGTTACACAATATTAAATTTAAAAAGCAGGTTGAAGAAGACATACAGCTAGGCTATGAATATAAACATGAAGAATAATTTTTTTTTAAAGTAACAAGTTATATAAAGCAAACTCAGACAATAGTTATAGACAGCAAGAGGGATGCTATCAGTTAAACTAAATGGGAAATTCAAATGCATATATTTTCTCTTTTTTAAACTAGATATTAGGGCCTAAATATCTAATTGCATTATTTTTTATTCTATTTGAATATTTTAAATATTTCATGATGAATCATTAACTGGAATAATAACTTTTATCTCCTCAGTTTATCCTGAGGATTAGTGCATATATACATAGTTGTTCTGCACAGTATTTCATACATCAAAATATTTTACTTTTATTAAAATTATTAAATTATTAGCAAGCATGTCTAAGAAATGCAGGGTTTTGAGATTTTACCTACAAACTCACATACAGGAAATTATTCTTAAAATAGAAAAAAATAACTTTGCTCATTAGTAGATTATTTTATCAAAATTTCAGACTGTACTGTAGCATGAATTTTCTTTGAATAGCAATTGTTAATTCCACATTTAAGAAAACCTCTGTTTCCTATTTGCTAAGATTATCCTATTTTCCTTTGCTTTGGATTTAATTTTCAGTGGTTGAAGTTGATACCCTTCAATAAGAATATGCAGATTTTTCTCGTCTCTTCATTGATGTGCATTTATTTTTACTTTCTATTAATGTTTTGTATCAAATTAGAAATGAAAATAACATGCAATTAATAGAAGCATTGGTGATAAAGGAAAGTCATGAAGAACTATAGTAAAATATATCATTATAGTCAAAGGTAATAAACCAACTTAAATTAAATACACAGCAGGATTTCACAATTTTTCTGTGGATTTCTCATTCATGTGCCCTAATGTTTCATGTTATTCCTTAGGTATTTTCAGGTCACCAGAATTCAAGAAGAGAAAAAACCCATTAACAGTGCAGTTTCATTTGTCAGCATTTTCCCCTACATTGGTTGGAATCTCTTTCCTGAGTGGATTTTGCATTGGAGTTCTCTCTTCCTTTGAAACAAGGAGAATAAACTTGGAAATTTTAACAGTTCTAACTACACCCAAGCAATTGGTTAAATACTAAATTAAATTTCTATCCTATTTGATGTATTCATTCTTTTAAAAACATAATTGTAACATCAATTTTGACACACTTTCTTGATAAATATGTTGTTGTTGCTGTTGTTAGTCCAGTCACGCCTCTGACTCACAGAGACCCCACATGTTACAGAGTAGAGCTGCCCCGTTGAGTTTTCCTTGGCTATAATCTTAACTGTAGCAGAAACCAAGATAAAAACTGAAGTGAAGAACCCAAGTTAGTACTTGAGCAGCTTCACTAAGCTGTTGAAACAGAATCAAAGTTCAGAAATCTCCTAGGCAAAGCAATCCAGTTTCAGTTGAGATCCCTGAAGGGCTATGGTGAAAGACTGAGAGGAAATTCTCATTGGGTTAAGATGATCTTTTGCTATCCACACTATCTCCAGGAAGAAAAGTAAATGCTTTCTTCAGGAAGATAATATCCAGAGCAGCTTACATTTTTCAAGCACAATGTCATCCAGTCAAAAGTTACCAGACATGCCTGAAAACAAAGCCAAATTATTGGAAACCAAGAATTAAAAAAAAAGAGTCCTCAGATCATTTTTATATCTGAGTTATCAAACACAGATTATTAAATAATGATGATAAATACTTTTAAGAATGCTTTCAAGACAAGATTATAAGATTGAGAATTAGTCAAAGAAAGTTAATCTTAAAAAAGAATTGAATAGAAATTCTAGAAATGCAAAAGCTGATAACTGAAATAAAAATCTAAATGTACAGGTTGTTGTTGTGTTCCGTCAAGTTGATTTCGACTCATAGTAGCCCTATACAACAGGGTAGAACTGTCCCATAGGGTTTCCAAGGAGCAGCTGGTGGATTGGAACTACAAACCTTTTGGTTAGCAGCCTGAGCTCTTAACCACTTTGCCACCAGGGCTCCAAATGTATAGGTATACAACAAATTATACATAGTAGAATAGAGGACTAATGAAATGGAAGATAAAAATTATCCTCACTAAAGCCTGAAGAGACAAATAAAAATTTATGATAATGGATATCTGTCTCATATTGGAAAGATCTAGCACAGGTATATTAGGAGTTCCAGGGGAGAAGAAGACAAAGAAAGGGTCAGGATAAATATTAAAACAGATGCTGGTTGAAATTTTTTGAAAACTGATAAATTACTCCAACACAAATACAAGGATATATATGACAGCAGTGGATATATATATATATCCTTCTTAGCATATATATGTATATATATATGTGCAAACAAGATAAATAAAAAGAAAACCTACTATAAACAAATCGTCTTGAAAATACCAATTATCAAGGAAGAAGAGAAAAACTTAAAATCAGCCAGAGTGGAAAAGATTTTGAAATTCTTTCTTCAGTAGAAATATTGAATGTCAGAACATGATATATAACTTCACTAAACTGATAAAAGTAAGTGGTTATCAATCTAAAATAACAGTTAAAATAGACTTCAAAATAAGTGAGATTAAGTCATTTGTATGTGAACAAATGACAGATTTTAAGGTATTTGGATTATTTGTGCAATGATATAAATGTTAATATATTATAGACTGAAATACATCAAGGACACATGTTATAATCTTTAGAGTATTCATTTAAAGAATTAAAAAAAAGTTTACTGAAAATCAAGTAGAGAAAAATAATTAATAATACTTGATTAATCCAAAAAAAGTACAAGGAGGAAAATACTGAGTGAAAATGGATGGGACAAATAGAAAACAAATAATAAGACCCAAGATAAAATACAGATATATTAGTATATCATATTATATATATAAATAGACTACTTTAAACCAAAAAAACATTTTTTTATTAAAATAAAATTTTTTTTTATTAAAATATAAATTCTTATTACAAGACCCACACCTTAACATAAAGACATAGAATTGTTGAAAGTAAAAGGATGGAAAAAAATAAACCATGAGAAATCTTGCAAAGGCATACTAATACCAATTTACTAAAACTGACACAAGGAAAAACAGAAACCTTAAACTACTTTGTCTATTAAAGAAAGTAGGTCCATTATTCCTAATTTTCCAGGCACAGATGGCTGCATAGTGAACTTTCCACACGTTTAAGGAAGAAATAAAAATTTTACACAAAAATCCAAAAATAATGAGAAAACAACAGAAAAGAAAATTATAAAGCCATCGTAACTTTGATATCAAAACCTGACAAGAACATTTCTAAAAAGATAAATTGCAGATCTAACCTCGCTTGTATATAGATGGAAAAATCCTGTATAAAACATGCCCCAATACATGTGTTTATCCTAGACAGTATAGCAGCAAAAGAGTCTGACACAGATTCATATACTCTGTAACATTTAAAATTATGCAACACCAATCTTTGGTGATACAAATCAGAACATGGTTTACCAGCATAATGGCTTAGAGTAGTCACAAGGAAAGCTTCTATGATGATCATAATATCCTAGTTTTTTGTTTGTTTTTAATCTGAGATTTATTACATGAGTGTGTCCACTTTGTATAAATTGTATATTTATGATTTTTGCAATTTCCAAAAACATATTGCCCTGGAATACAAGACTTTAAAAGGAAAGGAAAGATTAGAGGCCAACCTCATCTAAAATACAGATTTTTAAAAAGCCAAAGCCACATGCAATAGCATGATTTTATGATCAAATTGCACTTGCTCATAAAAACTTGGCTCAAAATTGTAAGACATAAAATGTCAGCCACCAATTAAACAACTTAAAATATTTTTAAGAATGATTCTCTAAATAGGGGAAACCACCAGATATGAGTAAAATCTACCTCACATCAAAGACAAAAATGAGAACTCAATGGATTAAAGGCTTAAGCTTGGCAGGTAATGTTTTAATAATTTCAGAAGAATGTACAGGAATACATTTATATCCACCTGGGAAGTGAAAGATTTCTTAAACAAGACACAACATTACTCTTAAAGAAAATGTTGATAAATCTAACTACATTAAAATAAAGAACATCTGTTCATCAAAGACCACAACCTGTGTATCAGCTTGTAGTATTGTGGTAGCATGCATGCTGCTGTGATGCTAGAAGGTATGCCACTGAATTTCAAATACCAGCAGGATCATCTATGGTGGACAAGTTTCAGCAGAGCTTCCAGACTAAGGCAAACTAGGAAGAAGGACCTGGTGACCTACTTTTTGAAAAAAAGAAGAAAAAATAGCCAGTGAAAACCTATGGATAGCAGTGGGACATTGTCTAATATAGCACTGGGAGATGACCCCCTCAGCTTGGAAGTCACTCAAAAAATGGCTGGGGAAGAGCTGCCTCATCAAAGTAGAGTTAACCTTAATGAAATGTTTGAAGTAAAGCTTTCAGGACGTTCATTTGCTAATGTGACACAACTCAAAATGAGAAGAAACAGTTACAAACATCCATTCATAATAGGAATTTGAAATGTACGTGGTATGACAAGGGAAATGGGAAGTCATCAAAAATGAAATGGAATGCTTGAAAATGGATATCCTAGGCATTAACAAGTTGATAAAGGAGCCCTGGTGGCACAGTG